>NC_091234.1:300000-441757 GCF_040958095.1 Procambarus clarkii | reverse complement strand
TTTCCAGTTTTATTGTTGATAATTCATTATATATACGATAAAAATGATACAAACACATAATTGATTAGATAATAACCTTAAATACTTCATTTTCAATCATCTATTTGTTTCTCGTTGAAATACTGAGTAAGATATTGAAAAGGGCAGAAGTTCTGTTTTTATTGCATATATCGACGTTTCAGCCGGAACAGAGCGGTTTTACGTGTACATCTTCCATCGGTAATATAAACGTAAAATCAGGAACATTTTAGTTAATTCTAATGAAAACAAATTGATTTTTATCATTTGGATTGGAAACAACATTGTCATATGTCTTTTGTTGGATCTAAATAATACGAAACCTCGCTTTATGATTCGAAGTTAAAATCCTCAAATTTGGTATAATAGTGACTTTTTCACGTTTTTCATGTAGTTTTATATTACGTAAATATATTCATTTTTACCAATACTTTGATACTATTTCATGTAGTATCACGATATGTGAATTGGGCTTCATATCTCAGAATATCGCATAATATTGCATTTTAAGCAAGTTTTCTTGCATTTTGTTTCGTACTAAAAATCATCGAACTTAGTAATATTTTGACGTTTATCATCTCTTTTTTCCTTTATGTGATATAAACAAAATATCATCGAATTAGGCAATATTTTGCAGTTTTTCCACGTTTTGTAAATTTCCAGTTTATTGTTATTAATTCATTAAATATACGATAAAAATGATACAAACACATAATTGATTAGATAATAAACTTAAATACTTCATTTTCAATCATCTATTTGTTTCTCGTTGAAATACTGAGTAAGATATTGAAAAGGGCAGAAGTTCTGTTTTTATTGCATATATCGACGTTTCAGCCGGAACAGAGCGGTTTTACGTGTACATCTTCCATCGGTAATATAAACGTAAAATCAGGAACATTTTAGTTAATTCTAATGAAAACAAATTGATTTTTATCATTTGTATTGGAAACCACATTGTCATATGTCTTTTGTTGGATCTAAATAATACGAAACCTCGCTCTATGATTCGAAGTTAAAATCCACAAATTTGGAATAATAGTGATTTTTTCACGTTTTCATGTAGTTTGATATTACGTAAATATATTCGTTTTTACCAATATTTCGATACTATTTCATGTAGTATCACGATATGTGATTTGGCCTTCATATCTCAGATTTTCGCATAATATTGTATTTTAAGCAAGTTTTCTTGCATTTTTGTTTCGTACTAAACATCATCGAATTTAGCAATATTCTGACGTTTATCATCCCCTTTTCCTTTATGTGAGTTAAACGAAATATCATCGAATTAGGCAATATTTTGCTGTTTGTACACGTTTTTGTGAATTTCCAGTTTATTGTTGATAATTCATTATATATACGATAAATTTGATACAAACACATAATTGATTAGATAATAGCCATAAATACTTCATTTTTAATCATCTATTTGTTTCTCGTTGAGAAACATTAAGTAAGAAATAAAATATTAAGTAAAACTGAGTAAGATATTGAAAAGGACAGAAGTTCTGTTTTTATTGCATATATCGACGTTTCAGCCGGAATAGAGCGGTTTTTCGTGTACATCTTCCATCGGTAATATAAACGGAAAAATCAGGAACATTTTAGATAATTCTAATGAAAAGAAATTGATTTTTATCATTTGTTTTGGAAACAACATTGTCATATGTCTTTTGTTGGATCTAAATATTACGAAACCTCGCTTTATGATTCGAAGTTAAAATCCTCAAATTTGGTATAATAGTGACTTTTTCACGTTTTTCATGTAGTTTTATATTACGTAAATATATTCATTTTTACCAATACTTTGATACTATTTCATGTAGTATCACGATATGTGAATTGGGCTTCAAATCTCAGAATATCGCATAATATTGCATTTTAAGCAAGTTTTCTTGCATTTTGTTTCGTACTAAAAATCATCGAACTTATTAATATTTTGACGTTTATCATCTCTTTTTTCCTTTATGTGATATAAACAAAATATCATCGAATTAGGCAATATTTTGCAGTTTTTCCACGTTTTGTAAATTTCCAGTTTATTGTTATTAATTCATTAAATATACGATAAAAATGATACAAACACATAATTGATTAGATAATAACCTTTAATACTTCATTTTCAATCATCTATTTGTTTCTCGTTAAAATACTGAGTAAGATATTGAAAAGGGGAGAAGTTCGGTTTTTATTGCATATATCGACGTTTCAGCCGGAACAGAGCGGTTTTACGTGTACATCTTCCATCGGTAATATAAACGTAAAATCAGGAACATTTTAGTTAATTCTAATGAAAACAAATTGATTTTTATCATTTGGATTGGAAACAACATTGTCATATGTCTTTTGTTGGATCTAAATAATACGAAACCTCGCTTTATGATTCGAAGTTAAAATCCTCAAATTTGGTATAATAGTGACTTTTTCACGTTTTTCATGTAGTTTTATATTACGTAAATATATTCATTTTTACCAATACTTTGATACTATTTCATGTAGTATCACGATATGTGAATTGGGCTTCATATCTCAGAAATATCGCATAATATTGCATTTTAAGCAAGTTTTCTTGCATTTTGTTTCGTACTAAAAATCATCGAACTTAGTAATATTTTGACGTTTATCATCTCTTTTTTCCTTTATGTGATATAAACAAAATATCATCGAATTAGGCAATATTTTGCAGTTTTTCCACGTTTTGTAAATTTCCAGTTTATTGTTATTAATTCATTAAATATACGTTAAAAATGATACAAACACATAATTGATTAGATAATAAACTTAAATACTTCATTTTCAATCATCTATTTGTTTCTCGTTGAAATACTGAGTAAGATATTGAAAAGGGCAGAAGTTCTGTTTTTATTGCATATATCGACGTTTCAGCCGGAACAGAGCGGTTTTACGTGTACATCTTCCATCGGTAATATAAACGTAAAATCAGGAACATTTTAGTTAATTCTAATGAAAACAAATTGATTTTTATCATTTGTATTGGAAACCACATTGTCATATGTCTTTTGTTGGATCTAAATAATACGAAACCTCGCTCTATGATTCGAAGTTAAAATCCACAAATTTGGAATAATAGTGATTTTTTCACGTTTTCATGTAGTTTGATATTACGTAAATATATTCGTTTTTACCAATATTTCGATACTATTTCATGTAGTATCACGATATGTGATTTGGCCTTCATATCTCAGATTTTCGCATAATATTGTATTTTAAGCAAGTTTTCTTGCATTTTTGTTTCGTACTAAACATCATCGAATTTAGCAATATTCTGACGTTTATCATCCCCTTTTCCTTTATGTGAGTTAAACGAAATATCATCGAATTAGGCAATATTTTGCTGTTTGTACACGTTTTTGTGAATTTCCAGTTTATTGTTGATAATTCATTATATATACGATAAATTTGATACAAACACATAATTGATTAGATAATAGCCATAAATACTTCATTTTTAATCATCTATTTGTTTCTCGTTGAGAAACATTAAGTAAGAAATAAAATATTAAGTAAAACTGAGTAAGATATTGAAAAGGACAGAAGTTCTGTTTTTATTGCATATATCGACGTTTCAGCCGGAATAGAGCGGTTTTTCGTGTACATCTTCCATCGGTAATATAAACGGAAAATCAGGAACATTTTAGATAATTCTAATGAAAAGAAATTGATTTTTATCATTTGTTTTGGAAACAACATTGTCATATGTCTTTTGTTGGATCTAAATATTACGAAACCTCGCTTTATGATTCGAAGTTAAAATCCTCAAATTTGGTATAATAGTGACTTTTTCACGTTTTTCATGTAGTTTTATATTACGTAAATATATTCATTTTTACCAATACTTTGATACTATTTCATGTAGTATCACGATATGTGAATTGGGCTTCAAATCTCAGAATATCGCATAATATTGCATTTTAAGCAAGTTTTCTTGCATTTTGTTTCGTACTAAAAATCATCGAACTTAGTAATATTTTGACGTTTATCATCTCTTTTTTCCTTTATGTGATATAAACAAAATATCATCGAATTAGGCAATATTTTGCAGTTTTTCCACGTTTTGTAAATTTCCAGTTTATTGTTATTAATTCATTAAATATACGATAAAAATGATACAAACACATAATTGATTAGATAATAACCTTTAATACTTCATTTTCAATCATCTATTTGTTTCTCGTTAAAATACTGAGTAAGATATTGAAAAGGGGAGAAGTTCGGTTTTTATTGCATATATCGACGTTTCAGCCGGAATAGAGCGGTTTTACGTGTACATCTTCCATCGGTAATATAAACGGAAAATCAGGAACATTTTAGTTAATTCTAAAGAAAACAAATTGATTTTTATCATTTGTATTGGAAACCACATTGTCATATGTCTTTTGTTGGATCTAAATAATACGAAACCTCGCTCTATGATTCGAAGTTAAAATCCACAAATTTGGAATAATAGTGATTTTTTCACGTTTTCATGTAGTTTGATATTACGTAAATATATTCGTTTTTACCAATATTTCGATACTATTTCATGTAGTATCACGATATGTGATTTGGCCTTCATATCTCAGATTTTCGCATAATATTGTATTTTAAGCAAGTTTTCTTGCATTTTTGTTTCGTACTAAACATCATCAAATTTAGCAATATTCTGACGTTTATCATTCCCTTTTCCTTTATGTGAGTTAAACAAAATATCATCGAATTAGGCAATATTTTGCTGTTTTTACACGTTTTTGTGAATTTCCAGTTTATTGTTGATAATTCATTATATATACGATAAAAATGATACAAACACATAATTGATTAGATAATAGCCATAAATACTTCATTTTTAATCATCTATTTGTTTCTCGTTAAAATACTGAGTAAGATATTGAAAAGGGGAGAAGTTCGGTTTTTATTGCATATATCGACGTTTCAGCTGGAATAGAGCGATTTTACGTGTACATCTTCCATCGGTAATATAAACGGAAAATCAGGAACATTTTAGTTAATTCTAATGAAAACACATTGATTTTTATCATTTATATTGGAAACAACATTGGCATATGTCTTTTGTTGGATCTAAATAATACGAAGCCTCGTTCTATGATTCGAAGCTAAAATCCACAAATTTGGAAAAATAGTGATTTTTTCACGTTTTCATGTAGTTTGACATTACGTAAATATATTCATTTTTACCAATATTTCGATACTATTTCATGTAGTATCGCGATATGTGATTTGGCCTTCATATCTCAGATTTTCGCATAATATTGCATTTTAAGCAAGTTTTCTCGCATTTTTGTTTCGTACTAAACATCATCGAATTTAGCAATATTTTGACGTTTATCATCCCCTTTTCCTTTATGTGAGTTAAACAAAATATCATCGAATTAGGCAATATTTTGCTTGTTTTACACGTTTTTGTGAATTTCCAGTTTATTGTTGATAATTCATTATATATACGATAAAAATGATACAAACACATAATTGATTAGATAATAACCTTAAATACTTCATTTTCAATCATCTATTTGTTTCTCGTTGAAATACTGAGTAAGATATTGAAAAGGGCAGAAGTTCTGTTTTTATTGCATATATCGACGTTTCAGCCGGAACAGAGCGGTTTTACGTGTACATCTTCCATCGGTAATATAAACGTAAAATCAGGAACATTTTAGTTAATTCTAATGAAAACAAATTGATTTTTATCATTTGGATTGGAAACAACATTGTCATATGTCTTTTGTTGGATCTAAATAATACGAAACCTCGCTTTATGATTCGAAGTTAAAATCCTCAAATTTGGTATAATAGTGACTTTTTCACGTTTTTCATGTAGTTTTATATTACGTAAATATATTCATTTTTACCAATACTTTGATACTATTTCATGTAGTATCACGATATGTGAATTGGGCTTCAAATCTCAGAATATCGCATAATATTGCATTTTAAGCAAGTTTTCTTGCATTTTGTTTCGTACTAAAAATCATCGAACTTAGTAATATTTTGACGTTTATCATCTCTTTTTTCCTTTATGTGATATAAACAAAATATCATCGAATTAGGCAATATTTTGCAGTTTTTCCACGTTTTGTAAATTTCCAGTTTATTGTTATTAATTCATTAAATATACGATAAAAATGATACAAACACATAATTGATTAGATAATAACCTTAAATACTTCATTTTCAATCATCTATTTGTTTCTCGTTAAAATACTGAGTAAGATATTGAAAAGGGGAGAAGTTCGGTTTTTATTGCATATATCGACGTTTCAGCCGGAATAGAGCGGTTTTACGTGTACATCTTCCATCGGTAATATAAACGGAAAATCAGGAACATTTTAGTTAATTCTAAAGAAAACAAATTGATTTTTACCATTTGTATTGGAAACCACATTGTCATGTGTCTTTTGTTGGATCTAAATAATACGAAACCTCGCTCTATGATTCGAAGTTAAAATCCACAAATTTGGAATAATAGTGATTTTTTCACGTTTTCATGTAGTTTGATATTACGTAAATATATTCGGTTTTACCAATATTTCGATACTATTTCATGTAGTATCACGATATGTGATTTGGCCTTCATATCTCAGATTTTCGCATAATATTGCATTTTAAGCAAGTTACCCTTTTCCTTTATGTGAGTTAAACAAAATATCATCGAATTAGGCAATATTTTGCTGTTTTTACACGTTTTTGTGAATTTCCAGTTTATTGTTGATAATTCATTATATATACGATAAAAATGATACAAACACATAATTGATTAGATAATAGCCATAAATACTTCATTTTTAATCATCTATTTGTTTCTCGTTAAAATACTGAGTAAGATATTGAAAAGGGGAGAAGTTCGGTTTTTATTGCATATATCGACGTTTCAGCCGGAATAGAGCGGTTTTACGTGTACATCTTCCATCGGTAATATAAACGGAAAATCAGGAACATTTTAGTTAATTCTAAAGAAAACAAATTGATTTTTATCATTTGTATTGGAAACCACATTGTCATATGTCTTTTGTTGGATCTAAATAATACGAAACCTCGCTCTATGATTCGAAGTTAAAATCCACAAATTTGGAATAATAGTGATTTTTTCACGTTTTCATGTAGTTTGATATTACGTAAATATATTCGTTTTTACCAATATTTCGATACTATTTCATGTAGTATCACGATATGTGATTTGGCCTTCATATCTCAGATTTTCGCATAATATTGTATTTTAAGCAAGTTTTCTTGCATTTTTGTTTCGTACTAAACATCATCAAATTTAGCAATATTCTGACGTTTATCATTCCCTTTTCCTTTATGTGAGTTAAACAAAATATCATCGAATTAGGCAATATTTTGCTGTTTTTACACGTTTTTGTGAATTTCCAGTTTATTGTTGATAATTCATTATATATACGATAAAAATGATACAAACACATAATTGATTAGATAATAGCCATAAATACTTCATTTTTAATCATCTATTTGTTTCTCGTTAAAATACTGAGTAAGATATTGAAAAGGGGAGAAGTTCGGTTTTTATTGCATATATCGACGTTTCAGCCGGAATAGAGCGATTTTACGTGTACATCTTCCATCGGTAATATAAACGGAAAATCAGGAACATTTTAGTTAATTCTAATGAAAACACATTGATTTTTATCATTTATATTGGAAACAACATTGGCATATGTCTTTTGTTGGATCTAAATAATACGAAGCCTCGTTCTATGATTCGAAGCTAAAATCCACAAATTTGGAAAAATAGTGATTTTTTCACGTTTTCATGTAGTTTGACATTACGTAAATATATTCATTTTTACCAATATTTCGATACTATTTCATGTAGTATCGCGATATGTGATTTGGCCTTCATATCTCAGATTTTCGCATAATATTGCATTTTAAGCAAGTTTTCTCGCATTTTTGTTTCGTACTAAACATCATCGAATTTAGCAATATTTTGACGTTTATCATCCCCTTTTCCTTTATGTGAGTTAAACAAAATATCATCGAATTAGGCAATATTTTGCTTGTTTTACACGTTTTTGTGAATTTCCAGTTTATTGTTGATAATTCATTATATATTCGATAAAAATGATACAAACACATAATTGATTAGATAATAACCTTAAATACTTCATTTTCAATCATCTATTTGTTTCTCGTTGAAATACTGAGTAAGATATTGAAAAGGGCAGAAGTTCTGTTTTTATTGCATATATCGACGTTTCAGCCGGAACAGAGCGGTTTTACGTGTACATCTTCCATCGGTAATATAAACGTAAAATCAGGAACATTTTAGTTAATTCTAATGAAAACAAATTGATTTTTATCATTTGGATTGGAAACAACATTGTCATATGTCTTTTGTTGGATCTAAATAATACGAAACCTCGCTTTATGATTCGAAGTTAAAATCCTCAAATTTGGTATAATAGTGACTTTTTCACGTTTTTCATGTAGTTTTATATTACGTAAATATATTCATTTTTACCAATACTTTGATACTATTTCATGTAGTATCACGATATGTGAATTGGGCTTCAAATCTCAGAATATCGCATAATATTGCATTTTAAGCAAGTTTTCTTGCATTTTGTTTCGTACTAAAAATCATCGAACTTAGTAATATTTTGACGTTTATCATCTCTTTTTTCCTTTATGTGATATAAACAAAATATCATCGAATTAGGCAATATTTTGCAGTTTTTCCACGTTTTGTAAATTTCCAGTTTATTGTTATTAATTCATTAAATATACGATAAAAATGATACAAACACATAATTGATTAGATAATAAACTTAAATACTTCATTTTCAATCATCTATTTGTTTCTCGTTGAAATACTGAGTAAGATATTGAAAAGGGCAGAAGTTCTGTTTTTATTGCATATATCGACGTTTCAGCCGGAACAGAGCGGTTTTACGTGTACATCTTCCATCGGTAATATAAACGTAAAATCAGGAACATTTTAGTTAATTCTAATGAAAACAAATTGATTTTTATCATTTGTATTGGAAACCACATTGTCATATGTCTTTTGTTGGATCTAAATAATACGAAACCTCGCTCTATGATTCGAAGTTAAAATCCACAAATTTGGAATAATAGTGATTTTTTCACGTTTTCATGTAGTTTGATATTACGTAAATATATTCGTTTTTACCAATATTTCGATACTATTTCATGTAGTATCACGATATGTGATTTGGCCTTCATATCTCAGATTTTCGCATAATATTGTATTTTAAGCAAGTTTTCTTGCATTTTTGTTTCGTACTAAACATCATCGAATTTAGCAATATTCTGACGTTTATCATCCCCTTTTCCTTTATGTGAGTTAAACGAAATATCATCGAATTAGGCAATATTTTGCTGTTTGTACACGTTTTTGTGAATTTCCAGTTTATTGTTGATAATTCATTATATATACGATAAATTTGATACAAACACATAATTGATTAGATAATAGCCATAAATACTTCATTTTTAATCATCTATTTGTTTCTCGTTGAGAAACATTAAGTAAGAAATAAAATATTAAGTAAAACTGAGTAAGATATTGAAAAGGACAGAAGTTCTGTTTTTATTGCATATATCGACGTTTCAGCCGGAATAGAGCGGTTTTTCGTGTACATCTTCCATCGGTAATATAAACGGAAAATCAGGAACATTTTAGATAATTCTAATGAAAAGAAATTGATTTTTATCATTTGTTTTGGAAACAACATTGTCATATGTCTTTTGTTGGATCTAAATATTACGAAACCTCGCTTTATGATTCGAAGTTAAAATCCTCAAATTTGGTATAATAGTGACTTTTTCACGTTTTTCATGTAGTTTTATATTACGTAAATATATTCATTTTTACCAATACTTTGATACTATTTCATGTAGTATCACGATATGTGAATTGGGCTTCAAATCTCAGAATATCGCATAATATTGCATTTTAAGCAAGTTTTCTTGCATTTTGTTTCGTACTAAAAATCATCGAACTTAGTAATATTTTGACGTTTATCATCTCTTTTTTCCTTTATGTGATATAAACAAAATATCATCGAATTAGGCAATATTTTGCAGTTTTTCCACGTTTTGTAAATTTCCAGTTTATTGTTATTAATTCATTAAATATACGATAAAAATGATACAAACACATAATTGATTAGATAATAACCTTTAATACTTCATTTTCAATCATCTATTTGTTTCTCGTTAAAATACTGAGTAAGATATTGAAAAGGGGAGAAGTTCGGTTTTTATTGCATATATCGACGTTTCAGCCGGAATAGAGCGGTTTTACGTGTACATCTTCCATCGGTAATATAAACGGAAAATCAGGAACATTTTAGTTAATTCTAAAGAAAACAAATTGATTTTTATCATTTGTATTGGAAACCACATTGTCATATGTCTTTTGTTGGATCTAAATAATACGAAACCTCGCTCTATGATTCGAAGTTAAAATCCACAAATTTGGAATAATAGTGATTTTTTCACGTTTTCATGTAGTTTGATATTACGTAAATATATTCGTTTTTACCAATATTTCGATACTATTTCATGTAGTATCACGATATGTGATTTGGCCTTCATATCTCAGATTTTCGCATAATATTGTATTTTAAGCAAGTTTTCTTGCATTTTTGTTTCGTACTAAACATCATCAAATTTAGCAATATTCTGACGTTTATCATTCCCTTTTCCTTTATGTGAGTTAAACAAAATATCATCGAATTAGGCAATATTTTGCTGTTTTTACACGTTTTTGTGAATTTCCAGTTTATTGTTGATAATTCATTATATATACGATAAAAATGATACAAACACATAATTGATTAGATAATAGCCATAAATACTTCATTTTTAATCATCTATTTGTTTCTCGTTAAAATACTGAGTAAGATATTGAAAAGGGGAGAAGTTCGGTTTTTATTGCATATATCGACGTTTCAGCCGGAATAGAGCGATTTTACGTGTACATCTTCCATCGGTAATATAAACGGAAAATCAGGAACATTTTAGTTAATTCTAATGAAAACACATTGATTTTTATCATTTATATTGGAAACAACATTGGCATATGTCTTTTGTTGGATCTAAATAATACGAAGCCTCGTTCTATGATTCGAAGCTAAAATCCACAAATTTGGAAAAATAGTGATTTTTTCACGTTTTCATGTAGTTTGACATTACGTAAATATATTCATTTTTACCAATATTTCGATACTATTTCATGTAGTATCGCGATATGTGATTTGGCCTTCATATCTCAGATTTTCGCATAATATTGCATTTTAAGCAAGGTTTCTCGCATTTTTGTTTCGTACTAAACATCATCGAATTTAGCAATATTTTGACGTTTATCATCCCCTTTTCCTTTATGTGAGTTAAACAAAATATCATCGAATTAGGCAATATTTTGCTTGTTTTACACGTTTTTGTGAATTTCCAGTTTATTGTTGATAATTCATTATATATACGATAAAAATGATACAAACACATAATTGATTAGATAATAACCTTAAATACTTCATTTTCAATCATCTATTTGTTTCTCGTTGAAATACTGAGTAAGATATTGAAAAGGGCAGAAGTTCTGTTTTTATTGCATATATCGACGTTTCAGCCGGAACAGAGCGGTTTTACGTGTACATCTTCCATCGGTAATATAAACGTAAAATCAGGAACATTTTAGTTAATTCTAATGAAAACAAATTGATTTTTATCATTTGGATTGGAAACAACATTGTCATATGTCTTTTGTTGGATCTAAATAATACGAAACCTCGCTTTATGATTCGAAGTTAAAATCCTCAAATTTGGTATAATAGTGACTTTTTCACGTTTTTCATGTAGTTTTATATTACGTAAATATATTCATTTTTACCAATACTTTGATACTATTTCATGTAGTATCACGATATGTGAATTGGGCTTCAAATCTCAGAATATCGCATAATATTGCATTTTAAGCAAGTTTTCTTGCATTTTGTTTCGTACTAAAAATCATCGAACTTAGTAATATTTTGACGTTTATCATCTCTTTTTTCCTTTATGTGATATAAACAAAATATCATCGAATTAGGCAATATTTTGCAGTTTTTCCACGTTTTGTAAATTTCCAGTTTATTGTTATTAATTCATTAAATATACGATAAAAATGATACAAACACATAATTGATTAGATAATAACCTTAAATACTTCATTTTCAATCATCTATTTGTTTCTCGTTGAAATACTGAGTAAGATATTGAAAAGGGCAGAAGTTCTGTTTTTATTGCATATATCGACGTTTCAGCCGGAACAGAGCGGTTTTACGTGTACATCTTCCATCGGTAATATAAACGTAAAATCAGGAACATTTTAGTTAATTCTAATGAAAACAAATTGATTTTTATCATTTGTATTGGAAACCACATTGTCATATGTCTTTTGTTGGATCTAAATAATACGAAACCTCGCTCTATGATTCGAAGTTAAAATCCACAAATTTGGAATAATAGTGATTTTTTCACGTTTTCATGTAGTTTGATATTACGTAAATATATTCGTTTTTACCAATATTTCGATACTATTTCATGTAGTATCACGATATGTGATTTGGCCTTCATATCTCAGATTTTCGCATAATATTGTATTTTAAGCAAGTTTTCTTGCATTTTTGTTTCGTACTAAACATCATCGAATTTAGCAATATTCTGACGTTTATCATCCCCTTTTCCTTTATGTGAGTTAAACGAAATATCATCGAATTAGGCAATATTTTGCTGTTTGTACACGTTTTTGTGAATTTCCAGTTTATTGTTGATAATTCATTATATATACGATAAATTTGATACAAACACATAATTGATTAGATAATAGCCATAAATACTTCATTTTTAATCATCTATTTGTTTCTCGTTGAGAAACATTAAATGAGAAATAAAATATTAAGTAAAACTGAGTAAGATATTGAAAAGGACAGAAGTTCTGTTTTTATTGCATATATCGACGTTTCAGCCGGAATAGAGCGGTTTTTCGTGTACATCTTCCATCGGTAATATAAACGGAAAATCAGGAACATTTTAGATAATTCTAATGAAAAGAAATTGATTTTTATCATTTGTTTTGGAAACAACATTGTCATATGTCTTTTGTTGGATCTAAATATTACGAAACCTCGCTTTATGATTCGAAGTTAAAATCCTCAAATTTGGTATAATAGTGACTTTTTCACGTTTTTCATGTAGTTTTATATTACGTAAATATATTCATTTTTACCAATACTTTGATACTATTTCATGTAGTATCACGATATGTGAATTGGGCTTCAAATCTCAGAATATCGCATAATATTGCATTTTAAGCAAGTTTTCTTGCATTTTGTTTCGTACTAAAAATCATCGAACTTAGTAATATTTTGACGTTTATCATCTCTTTTTTCCTTTATGTGATATAAACAAAATATCATCGAATTAGGCAATATTTTGCAGTTTTTCCACGTTTTGTAAATTTCCAGTTTATTGTTATTAATTCATTAAATATACGATAAAAATGATACAAACACATAATTGATTAGATAATAACCTTTAATACTTCATTTTCAATCATCTATTTGTTTCTCGTTAAAATACTGAGTAAGATATTGAAAAGGGGAGAAGTTCGGTTTTTATTGCATATATCGACGTTTCAGCCGGAATAGAGCGGTTTTACGTGTACATCTTCCATCGGTAATATAAACGGAAAATCAGGAACATTTTAGTTAATTCTAAAGAAAACAAATTGATTTTTATCATTTGTATTGGAAACCACATTGTCATATGTCTTTTGTTGGATCTAAATAATACGAAACCTCGCTCTATGATTCGAAGTTAAAATCCACAAATTTGGAATAATAGTGATTTTTTCACGTTTTCATGTAGTTTGATATTACGTAAATATATTCGTTTTTACCAATATTTCGATACTATTTCATGTAGTATCACGATATGTGATTTGGCCTTCATATCTCAGATTTTCGCATAATATTGTATTTTAAGCAAGTTTTCTTGCATTTTTGTTTCGTACTAAACATCATCAAATTTAGCAATATTCTGACGTTTATCATTCCCTTTTCCTTTATGTGAGTTAAACAAAATATCATCGAATTAGGCAATATTTTGCTGTTTTTACACGTTTTTGTGAATTTCCAGTTTATTGTTGATAATTCATTATATATACGATAAAAATGATACAAACACATAATTGATTAGATAATAGCCATAAATACTTCATTTTTAATCATCTATTTGTTTCTCGTTAAAATACTGAGTAAGATATTGAAAAGGGGAGAAGTTCGGTTTTTATTGCATATATCGACGTTTCAGCCGGAATAGAGCGATTTTACGTGTACATCTTCCATCGGTAATATAAACGGAAAATCAGGAACATTTTAGTTAATTCTAATGAAAACACATTGATTTTTATCATTTATATTGGAAACAACATTGGCATATGTCTTTTGTTGGATCTAAATAATACGAAGCCTCGTTCTATGATTCGAAGCTAAAATCCACAAATTTGGAAAAATAGTGATTTTTTCACGTTTTCATGTAGTTTGACATTACGTAAATATATTCATTTTTACCAATATTTCGATACTATTTCATGTAGTATCGCGATATGTGATTTGGCCTTCATATCTCAGATTTTCGCATAATATTGCATTTTAAGCAAGTTTTCTCGCATTTTTGTTTCGTACTAAACATCATCGAATTTAGCAATATTTTGACGTTTATCATCCCCTTTTCCTTTATGTGAGTTAAACAAAATATCATCGAATTAGGCAATATTTTGCTTGTTTTACACGTTTTTGTGAATTTCCAGTTTATTGTTGATAATTCATTATATATACGATAAAAATGATACAAACACATAATTGATTAGATAATAACCTTAAATACTTCATTTTCAATCATCTATTTGTTTCTCGTTGAAATACTGAGTAAGATATTGAAAAGGGCAGAAGTTCTGTTTTTATTGCATATATCGACGTTTCAGCCGGAACAGAGCGGTTTTACGTGTACATCTTCCATCGGTAATATAAACGTAAACTCAGGAACATTTTAGTTAATTCTAATGAAAACAAATTGATTTTTATCATTTGGATTGGAAACAACATTGTCATATGTCTTTTGTTGGATCTAAATAATACGAAACCTCGCTTTATGATTCGAAGTTAAAATCCTCAAATTTGGTATAATAGTGACTTTTTCACGTTTTTCATGTAGTTTTATATTACGTAAATATATTCATTTTTACCAATACTTTGATACTATTTCATGTAGTATCACGATATGTGAATTGGGCTTCAAATCTCAGAATATCGCATAATATTGCATTTTAAGCAAGTTTTCTTGCATTTTGTTTCGTACTAAAAATCATCGAACTTAGTAATATTTTGACGTTTATCATCTCTTTTTTCCTTTATGTGATATAAACAAAATATCATCGAATTAGGCAATATTTTGCAGTTTTTCCACGTTTTGTAAATTTCCAGTTTATTGTTATTAATTCATTAAATATACGATAAAAATGATACAAACACATAATTGATTAGATAATAACCTTAAATACTTCATTTTCAATCATCTATTTGTTTCTCGTTGAAATACTGAGTAAGATATTGAAAAGGGCAGAAGTTCTGTTTTTATTGCATATATCGACGTTTCAGCCGGAACAGAGCGGTTTTACGTGTACATCTTCCATCGGTAATATAAACGTAAAATCAGGAACATTTTAGTTAATTCTAATGAAAACAAATTGATTTTTATCATTTGTATTGGAAACCACATTGTCATATGTCTTTTGTTGGATCTAAATAATACGAAACCTCGCTCTATGATTCGAAGTTAAAATCCACAAATTTGGAATAATAGTGATTTTTTCACGTTTTCATGTAGTTTGATATTACGTAAATATATTCGTTTTTACCAATATTTCGATACTATTTCATGTAGTATCACGATATGTGATTTGGCCTTCATATCTCAGATTTTCGCATAATATTGTATTTTAAGCAAGTTTTCTTGCATTTTTGTTTCGTACTAAACATCATCGAATTTAGCAATATTCTGACGTTTATCATCCCCTTTTCCTTTATGTGAGTTAAACGAAATATCATCGAATTAGGCAATATTTTGCTGTTTGTACACGTTTTTGTGAATTTCCAGTTTATTGTTGATAATTCATTATATATACGATAAATTTGATACAAACACATAATTGATTAGATAATAGCCATAAATACTTCATTTTTAATCATCTATTTGTTTCTCGTTGAGAAACATTAAGTAAGAAATAAAATATTAAGTAAAACTGAGTAAGATATTGAAAAGGACAGAAGTTCTGTTTTTATTGCATATATCGACGTTTCAGCCGGAATAGAGCGGTTTTTCGTGTACATCTTCCATCGGTAATATAAACGGAAAATCAGGAACATTTTAGATAATTCTAATGAAAAGAAATTGATTTTTATCATTTGTTTTGGAAACAACATTGTCATATGTCTTTTGTTGGATCTAAATATTACGAAACCTCGCTTTATGATTCGAAGTTAAAATCCTCAAATTTGGTATAATAGTGACTTTTTCACGTTTTTCATGTAGTTTTATATTACGTAAATATATTCATTTTTACCAATACTTTGATACTATTTCATGTAGTATCACGATATGTGAATTGGGCTTCAAATCTCAGAATATCGCATAATATTGCATTTTAAGCAAGTTTTCTTGCATTTTGTTTCGTACTAAAAATCATCGAACTTAGTAATATTTTGACGTTTATCATCTCTTTTTTCCTTTATGTGATATAAACAAAATATCATCGAATTAGGCAATATTTTGCAGTTTTTCCACGTTTTGTAAATTTCCAGTTTATTGTTATTAATTCATTAAATATACGATAAAAATGATACAAACACATAATTGATTAGATAATAACCTTTAATACTTCATTTTCAATCATCTATTTGTTTCTCGTTAAAATACTGAGTAAGATATTGAAAAGGGGAGAAGTTCGGTTTTTATTGCATATATCGACGTTTCAGCCGGAATAGAGCGGTTTTACGTGTACATCTTCCATCGGTAATATAAACGGAAAATCAGGAACATTTTAGTTAATTCTAAAGAAAACAAATTGATTTTTATCATTTGTATTGGAAACCACATTGTCATATGTCTTTTGTTGGATCTAAATAATACGAAACCTCGCTCTATGATTCGAAGTTAAAATCCACAAATTTGGAATAATAGTGATTTTTTCACGTTTTCATGTAGTTTGATATTACGTAAATATATTCGTTTTTACCAATATTTCGATACTATTTCATGTAGTATCACGATATGTGATTTGGCCTTCATATCTCAGATTTTCGCATAATATTGTATTTTAAGCAAGTTTTCTTGCATTTTTGTTTCGTACTAAACATCATCAAATTTAGCAATATTCTGACGTTTATCATTCCCTTTTCCTTTATGTAAGTTAAACAAAATATCATCGAATTAGGCAATATTTTGCTGTTTTTACACGTTTTTGTGAATTTCCAGTTTATTGTTGATAATTCATTATATATACGATAAAAATGATACAAACACATAATTGATTAGATAATAGCCATAAATACTTCATTTTTAATCATCTATTTGTTTCTCGTTAAAATACTGAGTAAGATATTGAAAAGGGGAGAAGTTCGGTTTTTATTGCATATATCGACGTTTCAGCCGGAATAGAGCGATTTTACGTGTACATCTTCCATCGGTAATATAAACGGAAAATCAGGAACATTTTAGTTAATTCTAATGAAAACACATTGATTTTTATCATTTATATTGGAAACAACATTGGCATATGTCTTTTGTTGGATCTAAATAATACGAAGCCTCGTTCTATGATTCGAAGCTAAAATCCACAAATTTGGAAAAATAGTGATTTTTTCACGTTTTCATGTAGTTTGACATTACGTAAATATATTCATTTTTACCAATATTTCGATACTATTTCATGTAGTATCGCGATATGTGATTTGGCCTTCATATCTCAGATTTTCGCATAATATTGCATTTTAAGCAAGTTTTCTCGCATTTTTGTTTCGTACTAAACATCATCGAATTTAGCAATATTTTGACGTTTATCATCCCCTTTTCCTTTATGTGAGTTAAACAAAATATCATCGAATTAGGCAATATTTTGCTTGTTTTACACGTTTTTGTGAATTTCCAGTTTATTGTTGATAATTCATTATATATACGATAAAAATGATACAAACACATAATTGATTAGATAATAACCTTAAATACTTCATTTTCAATCATCTATTTGTTTCTCGTTGAAATACTGAGTAAGATATTAAAAAGGGCAGAAGTTCTGTTTTTATTGCATATATCGACGTTTCAGCCGGAACAGAGCGGTTTTACGTGTACATCTTCCATCGGTAATATAAACGTAAAATCAGGAACATTTTAGTTAATTCTAATGAAAACAAATTGATTTTTATCATTTGGATTGGAAACAACATTGTCATATGTCTTTTGTTGGATCTAAATAATACGAAACCTCGCTTTATGATTCGAAGTTAAAATCCTCAAATTTGGTATAATAGTGACTTTTTCACGTTTTTCATGTAGTTTTATATTACGTAAATATATTCATTTTTACCAATACTTTGATACTATTTCATGTAGTATCACGATATGTGAATTGGGCTTCAAATCTCAGAATATCGCATAATATTGCATTTTAAGCAAGTTTTCTTGCATTTTGTTTCGTACTAAAAATCATCGAACTTAGTAATATTTTGACTTTTATCATCTCTTTTTTCCTTTATGTGATATAAACAAAATATCATCGAATTAGGCAATATTTTGCAGTTTTTCCACGTTTTGTAAATTTCCAGTTTATTGTTATTAATTCATTAAATATACGATAAAAATGATACAAACACATAATTGATTAGATAATAACCTTAAATACTTTATTTTCAATCATCTATTTGTTTCTCGTTGAAATACTGAGTAAGATATTGAAAAGGGCAGAAGTTCTGTTTTTATTGCATATATCGACGTTTCAGCCGGAACAGAGCGGTTTTACGTGTACATCTTCCATCGGTAATATAAACGTAAAATCAGGAACATTTTAGTTAATTCTAATGAAAACAAATTGATTTTTATCATTTGTATTGGAAACCACATTGTCATATGTCTTTTGTTGGATCTAAATAATACGAAACCTCGCTCTATGATTCGAAGTTAAAATCCACAAATTTGGAATAATAGTGATTTTTTCACGTTTTCATGTAGTTTGATATTACGTAAATATATTCATTTTTACCAATATATCGATACTATTTCATGTAGTATCACGATATGTGATTTGGCCTTCATATATCAGATTTCCGCATAATATTGCATTTTAAGCAAGTTTTCTTGCATTTTTGTTTCGTACTAAACATCATCGAATTTAGCAATATTTTGACGTTTATCATCCCCTTTTCCTTTATGTGATTTAAACAAAATATCATCGAATTAGGCAATATTTTGCAGTTTTTGCACGTTTTTGCGAATTTTCAGTTTAATGGTAATAATTCATATAATATACGATAAAAAGATACAAACACATAATTGATTAGATAATAACCTTAAATACTTCATTTTCAATCATCTATTTGTTTCTCGTTAAAATACTGAGTAAGATATTGAAAAGGGGAGAAGTTCGGTTTTTATTGCATATATCGACGTTTCAGCCGGAATAGAGCGGTTTTACGTGTACATCTTCCATCAGTAATATAAACGGAAAATCAGGAACATTTTAGTTAATTCTAAAGAAAACAAATTGATTTTTATCATTTGTATTCGAAACCACATTGTCATATGTCTTTTGTTGGATCTAAATAATACGAAACCTGGCTCTATGATTCGAAGTTAAAAATCCACAAATTTGGAATAATAGTGATTTTTTCACGTTTTCATGTAGTTTGATATTACGTAAATATATTTGTTTTTACCAATATTACGATACTATTTCATGTAGTATCACGATATGTGATTTGGCCTTCATATCTCAGATTTTCGCATAATATTGTATTTTAAGCAAGTTTTCTTGCATTTTTGTTTCGTACTAAACATCATCGAATTTAGCAATATTCTGACGTTTATCATCCCCTTTTCCTTTATGTGAGTTAAACGAAATATCATCGAATTAGGCAATATTTTGCTGTTTGTACACGTTTTTGTGAATTTCCAGTTTATTGTTGATAATTCATTATATATACGATAAATTTGATACAAACACATAATTGATTAGATAATAGCCATAAATACTTCATTTTTAATCATCTATTTGTTTCTCGTTGAGAAACATTAAGTAAGAAATAAAATATTAAGTAAAACTGAGTAAGATATTGAAAAGGACAGAAGTTCTGTTTTTATTGCATATATCGACGTTTCAGCCGGAATAGAGCGGTTTTTCGTGTACATCTTCCATCGGTAATATAAACGGAAAATCAGGAACATTTTAGATAATTCTAATGAAAACAAATTGATTTTTATCATTTGGATTGGAAACAACATTGTCATATGTCTTTTGTTGGATCTAAATATTACGAAACCTCGCTTTATGATTCGAAGTTAAAATCCTCAAATTTGGTATAATAGTGACTTTTTCACGTTTTTCATGTAGTTTTATATTACGTAAATATATTCATTTTTACCAATACTTTGATACTATTTCATGTAGTATCACGATATGTGAATTGGGCTTCAAATCTCAGAATATCGCATAATATTGCATTTTAAGCAAGTTTTCTTGCATTTTGTTTCGTACTAAAAATCATCGAACTTAGTAATATTTTGAGGTTTATCATCTCTTTTTTCCTTTATGTGATATAAACAAAATATCATCGAATTAGGCAATATTTTGCAGTTTTTCCACGTTTTGTAAATTTCCAGTTTATTGTTATTAATTCATTAAATATACGATAAAAATGATACAAACACATAATTGATTAGATAATAACCTTTAATACTTCATTTTCAATCATCTATTTGTTTCTCGTTAAAATACTGAGTAAGATATTGAAAAGGGGAGAAGTTCGGTTTTTATTGCATATATCGACGTTTCAGCCGGAATAGAGCGGTTTTACGTGTACATCTTCCATCGGTAATATAAACGGAAAATCAGGAACATTTTAGTTAATTCTAAAGAAAACAAATTGATTTTTATCATTTGTATTGGAAACCACATTGTCATATGTCTTTTGTTGGATCTAAATAATACGAAACCTCGCTCTATGATTCGAAGTTAAAATCCACAAATTTGGAATAATAGTGATTTTTTCACGTTTTCATGTAGTTTGATATTACGTAAATATATTCGTTTTTACCAATATTTCGATACTATTTCATGTAGTATCACGATATGTGATTTGGCCTTCATATCTCAGATTTTCGCATAATATTGTATTTTAAGCAAGTTTTCTTGCATTTTTGTTTCGTACTAAACATCATCAAATTTAGCAATATTCTGACGTTTATCATTCCCTTTTCCTTTATGTAAGTTAAACAAAATATCATCGAATTAGGCAATATTTTGCTGTTTTTACACGTTTTTGTGAATTTCCAGTTTATTGTTGATAATTCATTATATATACGATAAAAATGATACAAACACATAATTGATTAGATAATAGCCATAAATACTTCATTTTTAATCATCTATTTGTTTCTCGTTAAAATACTGAGTAAGATATTGAAAAGGGGAGAAGTTCGGTTTTTATTGCATATATCGACGTTTCAGCCGGAATAGAGCGATTTTACGTGTACATCTTCCATCGGTAATATAAACGGAAAATCAGGAACATTTTAGTTAATTCTAATGAAAACACATTGATTTTTATCATTTATATTGGAAACAACATTGGCATATGTCTTTTGTTGGATCTAAATAATACGAAGCCTCGTTCTATGATTCGAAGCTAAAATCCACAAATTTGGAAAAATAGTGATTTTTTCACGTTTTCATGTAGTTTGACATTACGTAAATATATTCATTTTTACCAATATTTCGATACTATTTCATGTAGTATCGCGATATGTGATTTGGCCTTCATATCTCAGATTTTCGCATAATATTGCATTTTAAGCAAGTTTTCTCGCATTTTTGTTTCGTACTAAACATCATCGAATTTAGCAATATTTTGACGTTTATCATCCCCTTTTCCTTTATGTGAGTTAAACAAAATATCATCGAATTAGGCAATATTTTGCTTGTTTTACACGTTTTTGTGAATTTCCAGTTTATTGTTGATAATTCATTATATATACGATAAAAATGATACAAACACATAATTGATTAGATAATAACCTTAAATACTTCATTTTCAATCATCTATTTGTTTCTCGTTGAAATACTGAGTAAGATATTAAAAAGGGCAGAAGTTCTGTTTTTATTGCATATATCGACGTTTCAGCCGGAACAGAGCGGTTTTACGTGTACATCTTCCATCGGTAATATAAACGTAAAATCAGGAACATTTTAGTTAATTCTAATGAAAACAAATTGATTTTTATCATTTGGATTGGAAACAACATTGTCATATGTCTTTTGTTGGATCTAAATAATACGAAACCTCGCTTTATGATTCGAAGTTAAAATCCTCAAATTTGGTATAATAGTGACTTTTTCACGTTTTTCATGTAGTTTTATATTACGTAAATATATTCATTTTTACCAATACTTTGATACTATTTCATGTAGTATCACGATATGTGAATTGGGCTTCAAATCTCAGAATATCGCATAATATTGCATTTTAAGCAAGTTTTCTTGCATTTTGTTTCGTACTAAAAATCATCGAACTTAGTAATATTTTGACTTTTATCATCTCTTTTTTCCTTTATGTGATATAAACAAAATATCATCGAATTAGGCAATATTTTGCAGTTTTTCCACGTTTTGTAAATTTCCAGTTTATTGTTATTAATTCATTAAATATACGATAAAAATGATACAAACACATAATTGATTAGATAATAACCTTAAATACTTTATTTTCAATCATCTATTTGTTTCTCGTTGAAATACTGAGTAAGATATTGAAAAGGGCAGAAGTTCTGTTTTTATTGCATATATCGACGTTTCAGCCGGAACAGAGCGGTTTTACGTGTACATCTTCCATCGGTAATATAAACGTAAAATCAGGAACATTTTAGTTAATTCTAATGAAAACAAATTGATTTTTATCATTTGTATTGGAAACCACATTGTCATATGTCTTTTGTTGGATCTAAATAATACGAAACCTCGCTCTATGATTCGAAGTTAAAATCCACAAATTTGGAATAATAGTGATTTTTTCACGTTTTCATGTAGTTTGATATTACGTAAATATATTCATTTTTACCAATATATCGATACTATTTCATGTAGTATCACGATATGTGATTTGGCCTTCATATATCAGATTTCCGCATAATATTGCATTTTAAGCAAGTTTTCTTGCATTTTTGTTTCGTACTAAACATCATCGAATTTAGCAATATTTTGACGTTTATCATCCCCTTTTCCTTTATGTGATTTAAACAAAATATCATCGAATTAGGCAATATTTTGCAGTTTTTGCACGTTTTTGCGAATTTTCAGTTTAATGGTAATAATTCATATAATATACGATAAAAAGATACAAACACATAATTGATTAGATAATAACCTTAAATACTTCATTTTCAATCATCTATTTGTTTCTCGTTAAAATACTGAGTAAGATATTGAAAAGGGGAGAAGTTCGGTTTTTATTGCATATATCGACGTTTCAGCCGGAATAGAGCGGTTTTACGTGTACATCTTCCATCAGTAATATAAACGGAAAATCAGGAACATTTTAGTTAATTCTAAAGAAAACAAATTGATTTTTATCATTTGTATTCGAAACCACATTGTCATATGTCTTTTGTTGGATCTAAATAATACGAAACCTGGCTCTATGATTCGAAGTTAAAAATCCACAAATTTGGAATAATAGTGATTTTTTCACGTTTTCATGTAGTTTGATATTACGTAAATATATTTGTTTTTACCAATATTACGATACTATTTCATGTAGTATCACGATATGTGATTTGGCCTTCATATCTCAGATTTTCGCATAATATTGTATTTTAAGCAAGTTTTCTTGCATTTTTGTTTCGTACTAAACATCATCGAATTTAGCAATATTCTGACGTTTATCATCCCCTTTTCCTTTATGTGAGTTAAACGAAATATCATCGAATTAGGCAATATTTTGCTGTTTGTACACGTTTTTGTGAATTTCCAGTTTATTGTTGATAATTCATTATATATACGATAAATTTGATACAAACACATAATTGATTAGATAATAGCCATAAATACTTCATTTTTAATCATCTATTTGTTTCTCGTTGAGAAACATTAAGTAAGAAATAAAATATTAAGTAAAACTGAGTAAGATATTGAAAAGGACAGAAGTTCTGTTTTTATTGCATATATCGACGTTTCAGCCGGAATAGAGCGGTTTTTCGTGTACATCTTCCATCGGTAATATAAACGGAAAATCAGGAACATTTTAGATAATTCTAATGAAAACAAATTGATTTTTATCATTTGGATTGGAAACAACATTGTCATATGTCTTTTGTTGGATCTAAATATTACGAAACCTCGCTTTATGATTCGAAGTTAAAATCCTCAAATTTGGTATAATAGTGACTTTTTCACGTTTTTCATGTAGTTTTATATTACGTAAATATATTCATTTTTACCAATACTTTGATACTATTTCATGTAGTATCACGATATGTGAATTGGGCTTCAAATCTCAGAATATCGCATAATATTGCATTTTAAGCAAGTTTTCTTGCATTTTGTTTCGTACTAAAAATCATCGAACTTAGTAATATTTTGACGTTTATCATCTCTTTTTTCCTTTATGTGATATAAACAAAATATCATCGAATTAGGCAATATTTTGCAGTTTTTCCACGTTTTGTAAATTTCCAGTTTATTGTTATTAATTCATTAAATATACGATAAAAATGATACAAACACATAATTGATTAGATAATAACCTTTAATACTTCATTTTCAATCATCTATTTGTTTCTCGTTAAAATACTGAGTAAGATATTGAAAAGGGGAGAAGTTCGGTTTTTATTGCATATATCGACGTTTCAGCCGGAATAGAGCGGTTTTACGTGTACATCTTCCATCGGTAATATAAACGGAAAATCAGGAACATTTTAGTTAATTCTAAAGAAAACAAATTGATTTTTATCATTTGTATTGGAAACCACATTGTCATATGTCTTTTGTTGGATCTAAATAATACGAAACCTCGCTCTATGATTCGAAGTTAAAATCCACAAATTTGGAATAATAGTGATTTTTTCACGTTTTCATGTAGTTTGATATTACGTAAATATATTCGTTTTTACCAATATTTCGATACTATTTCATGTAGTATCACGATATGTGATTTGGCCTTCATATCTCAGATTTTCGCATAATATTGTATTTTAAGCAAGTTTTCTTGCATTTTTGTTTCGTACTAAACATCATCAAATTTAGCAATATTCTGACGTTTATCATTCCCTTTTCCTTTATGTGAGTTAAACAAAATATCATCGAATTAGGCAATATTTTGCTGTTTTTACACGTTTTTGTGAATTTCCAGTTTATTGTTGATAATTCATTATATATACGATAAAAATGATACAAACACATAATTGATTAGATAATAGCCATAAATACTTCATTTTTAATCATCTATTTGTTTCTCGTTAAAATACTGAGTAAGATATTGAAAAGGGGAGAAGTTCGGTTTTTATTGCATATATCGACGTTTCAGCCGGAATAGAGCGATTTTACGTGTACATCTTCCATCGGTAATATAAACGGAAAATCAGGAACATTTTAGTTAATTCTAATGAAAACACATTGATTTTTATCATTTATATTGGAAACAACATTGGCATATGTCTTTTGTTGGATCTAAATAATACGAAGCCTCGTTCTATGATTCGAAGCTAAAATCCACAAATTTGGAAAAATAGTGATTTTTTCACGTTTTCATGTAGTTTGACATTACGTAAATATATTCATTTTTACCAATATTTCGATACTATTTCATGTAGTATCGCGATATGTGATTTGGCCTTCATATCTCAGATTTTCGCATAATATTGCATTTTAAGCAAGTTTTCTCGCATTTTTGTTTCGTACTAAACATCATCGAATTTAGCAATATTTTGACGTTTATCATCCCCTTTTCCTTTATGTGAGTTAAACAAAATATCATCGAATTAGGCAATATTTTGCTTGTTTTACACGTTTTTGTGAATTTCCAGTTTATTGTTGATAATTCATTATATATACGATAAAAATGATACAAACACATAATTGATTAGATAATAACCTTAAATACTTCATTTTCAATCATCTATTTGTTTCTCGTTGAAATACTGAGTAAGATATTGAAAAGGGCAGAAGTTCTGTTTTTATTGCATATATCGACGTTTCAGCCGGAACAGAGCGGTTTTACGTGTACATCTTCCATCGGTAATATAAACGTAAAATCAGGAACATTTTAGTTAATTCTAATGAAAACAAATTGATTTTTATCATTTGGATTGGAAACAACATTGTCATATGTCTTTTGTTGGATCTAAATAATACGAAACCTCGCTTTATGATTCGAAGTTAAAATCCTCAAATTTGGTATAATAGTGACTTTTTCACGTTTTTCATGTAGTTTTATATTACGTAAATATATTCATTTTTACCAATACTTTGATACTATTTCATGTAGTATCACGATATGTGAATTGGGCTTCAAATCTCAGAATATCGCATAATATTGCATTTTAAGCAAGTTTTCTTGCATTTTGTTTCGTACTAAAAATCATCGAACTTAGTAATATTTTGACGTTTATCATCTCTTTTTTCCTTTATGTGATATAAACAAAATATCATCGAATTAGGCAATATTTTGCAGTTTTTCCACGTTTTGTAAATTTCCAGTTTATTGTTATTAATTCATTAAATATACGATAAAAATGATACAAACACATAATTGATTAGATAATAACCTTAAATACTTCATTTTCAATCATCTATTTGTTTCTCGTTGAAATACTGAGTAAGATATTGAAAAGGGCAGAAGTTCTGTTTTTATTGCATATATCGACGTTTCAGCCGGAACAGAGCGGTTTTACGTGTACATCTTCCATCGGTAATATAAACGTAAAATCAGGAACATTTTAGTTAATTCTAATGAAAACAAATTGATTTTTATCATTTGTATTGGAAACCACATTGTCATATGTCTTTTGTTGGATCTAAATAATACGAAACCTCGCTCTATGATTCGAAGTTAAAATCCACAAATTTGGAATAATAGTGATTTTTTCACGTTTTCATGTAGTTTGATATTACGTAAATATATTCATTTTTACCAATATTTCGATACTATTTCATGTAGTATCACGATATGTGATTTGGCCTTCATATATCAGATTTCCGCATAATATTGCATTTTAAGCAAGTTTTCTTGCATTTTTGTTTCGTACTAAACATCATCGAATTTAGCAATATTTTGACGTTTATCATCCCCTTTTCCTTTATGTGATTTAAACAAAATATCATCGAATTAGGCAATATTTTGCAGTTTTTGCACGTTTTTGCGAATTTTCAGTTTAATGGTAATAATTCATATAATATACGATAAAAAGATACAAACACATAATTGATTAGATAATAACCTTAAATACTTCATTTTCAATCATCTATTTGTTTCTCGTTAAAATACTGAGTAAGATATTGAAAAGGGGAGAAGTTCGGTTTTTATTGCATATATCGACGTTTCAGCCGGAATAGAGCGGTTTTACGTGTACATCTTCCATCAGTAATATAAACGGAAAATCAGGAACATTTTAGTTAATTCTAAAGAAAACAAATTGATTTTTATCATTTGTATTCGAAACCACATTGTCATATGTCTTTTGTTGGATCTAAATAATACGAAACCTGGCTCTATGATTCGAAGTTAAAATCCACAAATTTGGAATAATAGTGATTTTTTCACGTTTTCATGTAGTTTGATATTACGTAAATATATTCGTTTTTACCAATATTTCGATACTATTTCATGTAGTATCACGATATGTGATTTGGCCTTCATATCTCAGATTTTCGCATAATATTGTATTTTAAGCAAGTTTTCTTGCATTTTTGTTTCGTACTAAACATCATCGAATTTAGCAATATTCTGACGTTTATCATCCCCTTTTCCTTTATGTGAGTTAAACGAAATATCATCGAATTAGGCAATATTTTGCTGTTTGTACACGTTTTTGTGAATTTCCAGTTTATTGTTGATAATTCATTATATATACGATAAATTTGATACAAACACATAATTGATTAGATAATAGCCATAAATACTTCATTTTTAATCATCTATTTGTTTCTCGTTGAGAAACATTAAGTAAGAAATAAAATATTAAGTAAAACTGAGTAAGATATTGAAAAGGACAGAAGTTCTGTTTTTATTGCATATATCGACGTTTCAGCCGGAATAGAGCGGTTTTTCGTGTACATCTTCCATCGGTAATATAAACGGAAAATCAGGAACATTTTAGATAATTCTAATGAAAACAAATTGATTTTTATCATTTGGATTGGAAACAACATTGTCATATGTCTTTTGTTGGATCTAAATATTACGAAACCTCGCTTTATGATTCGAAGTTAAAATCCTCAAATTTGGTATAATAGTGACTTTTTCACGTTTTTCATGTAGTTTTATATTACGTAAATATATTCATTTTTACCAATACTTTGATACTATTTCATGTAGTATCACGATATGTGAATTGGGCTTCAAATCTCAGAATATCGCATAATATTGCATTTTAAGCAAGTTTTCTTGCATTTTGTTTCGTACTAAAAATCATCGAACTTAGTAATATTTTGACGTTTATCATCTCTTTTTTCCTTTATGTGATATAAACAAAATATCATCGAATTAGGCAATATTTTGCAGTTTTTCCACGTTTTGTAAATTTCCAGTTTATTGTTATTAATTCATTAAATATACGATAAAAATGATACAAACACATAATTGATTAGATAATAACCTTAAATACTTCATTTTCAATCATCTATTTGTTTCTCGTTAAAATACTGAGTAAGATATTGAAAAGGGGAGAAGTTCGGTTTTTATTGCATATATCGACGTTTCAGCCGGAATAGAGCGGTTTTACGTGTACATCTTCCATCGGTAATATAAACGGAAAATCAGGAACATTTTAGTTAATTCTAAAGAAAACAAATTGATTTTTATCATTTGTATTGGAAACCACATTGTCATATGTCTTTTGTTGGATCTAAATAATACGAAACCTCGCTCTATGATTCGAAGTTAAAATCCACAAATTTGGAATAATAGTGATTTTTTCACGTTTTCATGTAGTTTGATATTACGTAAATATATTCGTTTTTACCAATATTTCGATACTATTTCATGTAGTATCACGATATGTGATTTGGCCTTCATATCTCAGATTTTCGCATAATATTGCATTTTAAGCAAGTTACCCTTTTCCTTTATGTGAGTTAAACAAAATATCATCGAATTAGGCAATATTTTGCTGTTTTTACACGTTTTTGTGAATTTCCAGTTTATTGTTGATAATTCATTATATATACGATAAAAATGATACAAACACATAATTGATTAGATAATTGCCATAAATACTTCATTTTTAATCATCTATTTGTTTCTCGTTAAAATACTGAGTAAGATATTGAAAAGGGGAGAAGTTCGGTTTTTATTGCATATATCGACGTTTCAGCCGGAATAGAGCGATTTTACGTGTACATCTTCCATCGGTAATATAAACGGAAAATCAGGAACATTTTAGTTAATTCTAATGAAAACACATTGATTTTTATCATTTATATTGGAAACAACATTGGCATATGTCTTTTGTTGGATCTAAATAATACGAAGCCTCGTTCTATGATTCGAAGCTAAAATCCACAAATTTGGAAAAATAGTGATTTTTTCACGTTTTCATGTAGTTTGACATTACGTAAATATATTCATTTTTACCAATATTTCGATACTATTTCATGTAGTATCGCGATATGTGATTTGGCCTTCATATCTCAGATTTTCGCATAATATTGCATTTTAAGCAAGTTTTCTTGCATTTTTGTTTCGTACTAAACATCATCGAATTTAGCAATATTTTGACGTTTATCATCCCCTTTTCCTTTATGTGAGTTAAACAAAATATCATCGAATTAGGCAATATTTTGCTTGTTTTACACGTTTTTGTGAATTTCCAGTTTATTGTTGATAATTCATTATATATACGATAAAAATGATACAAACACATAATTGATTAGATAATAACCTTAAATACTTCATTTTCAATCATCTATTTGTTTCTCGTTGAAATACTGAGTAAGATATTGAAAAGGGCAGAAGTTCTGATTTTATTGCATATATCGACGTTTCAGCCGGAACAGAGCGGTTTTACGTGTACATCTTCCATCGGTAATATAAACGTAAAATCAGGAACATTTTAGTTAATTCTAATGAAAACAAATTGATTTTTATCATTTGGATTGGAAACAACATTGTCATATGTCTTTTGTTGGATCTAAATAATACGAAACCTCGCTTTATGATTCGAAGTTAAAATCCTCAAATTTGGTATAATAGTGACTTTTTCACGTTTTTCATGTAGTTTTATATTACGTAAATATATTCATTTTTACCAATACTTTGATACTATTTCATGTAGTATCACGATATGTGAATTGGGCTTCAAATCTCAGAATATCACATAATATTGCATTTTAAGCAAGTTTTCTTGCATTTTGTTTCGTACTAAAAATCATCGAACTTAGTAATATTTTAACGTTTATCATCTCTTTTTTCCTTTATGTGATATAAACAAAATATCATCGAATTAGGCAATATTTTGCAGTTTTTCCACGTTTTGTAAATTTCCAGTTTATTGTTATTAATTCATTAAATATACGATAAAAATGATACAAACACATAATTGATTAGATAATAACCTTAAATACTTCATTTTCAATCATCTATTTGTTTCTCGTTAAAATACTGAGTAAGATATTGAAAAGGGGAGAAGTTCGGTTTTTATTGCATATATCGACGTTTCAGCCGGAATAGAGCGGTTTTACGTGTACGTCTTCCATCGGTAATATAAACGGAAAATCAGGAACATTTTAGTTAATTCTAAAGAAAACAAATTGATTTTTATCATTTGTATTGGAAACCACATTGTCATATGTCTTTTGTTGGATCTAAATAATACGAAACCTCGCTCTATGATTCGAAGTTAAAATCCACAAATTTGGAATAATAGTGATTTTTTCACGTTTTCATGTAGTTTGATATTACGTAAATATATTCGTTTTTACCAATATTTCGATACTATTTCATGTAGTATCACGATATGTGATTTGGCGTTCATATCTCAGATTTTCGCATAATATTGTATTTTAAGCAAGTTTTCTTGCATTCATCGAATTTAGCAATATTCTGACGTTTATCATTCCCTTTTCCTTTATGTGAGTTAAACAAAATATCATCGAATTAGGCAATATTTTGCAGTTTTTCCACGTTTTGTAAATTTCCAGTTTATTGTTATTAATTCATTAAATATACGATAAAAATGATACAAACACATAATTGATTAGATAATAACCTTAAATACTTCATTTTCAATCATCTATTTGTTTCTCGTTAAAATACTGAGTAAGATATTGAAAAGGGGAGAAGTTCGGTTTTTATTGCATATATCGACGTTTCAGCCGGAATAGAGCGGTTTTACGTGTACATCTTCCATCGGTAATATAAACGGAAAATCAGGAACATTTTAGTTAATTCTAAAGAAAACAAATTGATTTTTATCATTTGTATTGGAAACCACATTGTCATATGTCTTTTGTTGGATCTAAATAATACGAAACCTCGCTCTATGATTCGAAGTTAAAATCCACAAATTTGGAATAATAGTGATTTTTTCACGTTTTCATGTAGTTTGATATTACGTAAATATATTCGTTTTTACCAATATTTCGATACTATTTCATGTAGTATCACGATATGTGATTTGGCCTTCATATCTCAGATTTTCGCATAATATTGCATTTTAAGCAAGTTACCCTTTTCCTTTATGTGAGTTAAACAAAATATCATCGAATTAGGCAATATTTTGCTGTTTTTACACGTTTTTGTGAATTTCCAGTTTATTGTTGATAATTCATTATATATACGATAAAAATGATACAAACACATAATTGATTAGATAATAGCCATAAATACTTCATTTTTAATCATCTATTTGTTTCTCGTTAAAATACTGAGTAAGATATTGAAAAGGGGAGAAGTTCGGTTTTTATTGCATATATCGACGTTTCAGCCGGAATAGAGCGATTTTACGTGTACATCTTCCATCGGTAATATAAACGGAAAATCAGGAACATTTTAGTTAATTCTAATGAAAACACATTGATTTTTATCATTTATATTGGAAACAACATTGGCATATGTCTTTTGTTGGATCTAAATAATACGAAGCCTCGTTCTATGATTCGAAGCTAAAATCCACAAATTTGGAAAAATAGTGATTTTTTCACGTTTTCATGTAGTTTGACATTACGTAAATATATTCATTTTTACCAATATTTCGATACTATTTCATGTAGTATCGCGATATGTGATTTGGCCTTCATATCTCAGATTTTCGCATAATATTGCATTTTAAGCAAGTTTTCTTGCATTTTTGTTTCGTACTAAACATCATCGAATTTAGCAATATTTTGACGTTTATCATCCCCTTTTCCTTTATGTGAGTTAAAGAAAATATCATCGAATTAGGCAATATTTTGCTTGTTTTACACGTTTTTGTGAATTTCCAGTTTATTGTTGATAATTCATTATATATACGATAAAAATGATACAAACACATAATTGGTTAGATAATAACCTTAAATACTTCATTTTCAATCATCTATTTGTTTCTCGTTGAAATACTGAGTAAGATATTGAAAAGGGCAGAAGTTCTGTTTTTATTGCATATATCGACGTTTCAGCCGGAACAGAGCGGTTTTACGTGTACATCTTCCATCGGTAATATAAACGTAAAATCAGCAACATTTTAGTTAATTCTAATGAAAACAAATTGATTTTTATCATTTGGATTGGAAACAACATTGTCATATGTCTTTTGTTGGATCTAAATAATACGAAACCTCGCTTTATGATTCGAAGTTAAAATCCTCAAATTTGGTATAATAGTGACTTTTTCACGTTTTTCATGTAGTTTTATATTACGTAAATATATTCATTTTTACCAATACTTTGATACTATTTCATGTAGTATCACGATATGTGAATTGGGCTTCAAATCTCAGAATATCACATAATATTGCATTTTAAGCAAGTTTTCTTGCATTTTGTTTCGTACTAAAAATCATCGAACTTAGTAATATTTTGACGTTTATCATCTCTTTTTTCCTTTATGTGATATAAACAAAATATCATCGAATTAGGCAATATTTTGCAGTTTTTCCACGTTTTGTAAATTTCCAGTTTATTGTTATTAATTCATTAAATATACGATAAAAATGATACAAACACATAATTGATTAGATAATAACCTTAAATACTTCATTTTCAATCATCTATTTGTTTCTCGTTAAAATACTGAGTAAGATATTGAAAAGGGGAGAAGTTCGGTTTTTATTGCATATATCGACGTTTCAGCCGGAATAGAGCGGTTTTACGTGTACATCTTCCATCGGTAATATAAACGGAAAATCAGGAACATTTTAGTTAATTCTAAAGAAAACAAATTGATTTTTATCATTTGTATTGGAAACCACATTGTCATATGTCTTTTGTTGGATCTAAATAATACGAAACCTCGCTCTATGATTCGAAGTTAAAATCCACAAATTTGGAATAATAGTGATTTTTTCACGTTTTCATGTAGTTTGATATTACGTAAATATATTCGTTTTTACCAATATTTCGATACTATTTCATGTAGTATCACGATATGTGATTTGGCGTTCATATCTCAGATTTTCGCATAATATTGTATTTTAAGCAAGTTTCCTTGCATTCATCGAATTTAGCAATATTCTGACGTTTATCATTCCCTTTTCCTTTATGTGAGTTAAACAAAATATCATCGAATTAGGCAATATTTTGCTGTTTTTACACGTTTTTGTGAATTTCCAGTTTATTGTTGATAATTCATTATATATACGATAAAAATGATACAAACACTAAATTGATTAGATAATAGCCATAAATACTTCATTTTTAATCATCTATTTGTTTCTCGTTGAGAAACATTAAGTAAGAAATAAAATATTAAGTAAAACTGAGTAAGATATTGAAAAGGGCAGAAGTTCTGTTTTTATTGCATATATCGACGTTTCAGCCGGAATAGAGCGGTTTTACGTGTACATCTTCCATCGGTAATATAAACGGAAAATCAGGAACATTTTAGTTAATTCTAATGAAAACACATTGATTTTTATCATTTGTATTGGAAACAACATTGTCATATGTCTTTTGTTGGATCTAAATAATACGAAACCTCGTTCTATGATTCGAAGCTAAAATCCACAAATTTGGAATAATAGTGATTTTTTCACGTTTTCATGTAGTTTGATATTACGTAAATATATTCATTTTTACCAATATTTCGATACTATTTCATGTAGTATCGCGATATGTGATTTGGCCTTCATATCTCAGATTTTCGCATAATATTGCATTTTAAGCAAGTTTTCTTGCATTTTTGTTTCGTACTAAACATCATCGAATTTAGCAATATTTTTACGTTTTTGCACGTTTTTGCGAATTTTCAGTTTAATGGTAATAATTCATATAATATACGATAAATATGATACAAACTCGTAATAGATTAGATAATAAACTTAAATACTTCATCTACAATTATCTATTTGTTTCTCGTTGAAACACTGAGTAAGATATTGAAAAGGGGAGAAGTTCGGTTTTTATTGCATATATCGACGTTTCAGCCGGAATAGAGCGATTTTACGTGTACATCTTCCATCGGTAATATAAACGGAAAATCAGGAACATTTTAGTTAATTCTAAAGAAAACAAATTGATTTTTATCATTTGGATTGGAAACAACATTGTCATATGTCTTTTGTTGGATCTAAATAATACGAAACCTCGCTTTATGATTCGAAGTTAAAATCCACAAATTTGGAATAATAGTGATTTTTTCACGTTTTCATGTAGTTTGATATTACGTAAATATATTCATTTTTACCAATATTTCGATACTATTTCATGTAGTATCACGATATGTGATTTGGCCTTCATATATCAGATTTCCGCATAATATTGCATTTTAAGCAAGTTTTCTTGCATTTTTGTTTCGTACTAAACATCATCGAATTTAGCAATATTTTGACGTTTATCATCCCCTTTTCCTTTATGTGATTTAAACAAAATATCATCGAATTAGGCAATATTTTGCAGTTTTTGCACGTTTTTGCGAATTTTCAGTTTAATGGTAATAATTCATATAATATACGATAAAAAGATACAAACACATAATTGATTAGATAATAACCTTAAATACTTCATTTTCAATCATCTATTTGTTTCTCGTTAAAATACTGAGTAAGATATTGAAAAGGGGAGAAGTTCGGTTTTTATTGCATATATCGACGTTTCAGCCGGAATAGAGCGGTTTTACGTGTACATCTTCCATCAGTAATATAAACGGAAAATCAGGAACATTTTAGTTAATTCTAAAGAAAACAAATTGATTTTTATCATTTGTATTCGAAACCACATTGTCATATGTCTTTTGTTGGATCTAAATAATACGAAACCTGGCTCTATGATTCGAAGTTAAAATCCACAAATTTGGAATAATAGTGATTTTTTCACGTTTTCATGTAGTTTGATATTACGTAAATATATTCGTTTTTACCAATATTTCGATACTATTTCATGTAGTATCACGATATGTGATTTGGCCTTCATATCTCAGATTTTCGCATAATATTGTATTTTAAGCAAGTTTTCTTGCATTTTTGTTTCGTACTAAACATCATCGAATTTAGCAATATTCTGACGTTTATCATCCCCTTTTCCTTTATGTGAGTTAAACGAAATATCATCGAATTAGGCAATATTTTGCTGTTTGTACACGTTTTTGTGAATTTCCAGTTTATTGTTGATAATTCATTATATATACGATAAATTTGATACAAACACATAATTGATTAGATAATAGCCATAAATACTTCATTTTTAATCATCTATTTGTTTCTCGTTGAGAAACATTAAGTAAGAAATAAAATATTAAGTAAAACTGAGTAAGATATTGAAAAGGACAGAAGTTCTGTTTTTATTGCATATATCGACGTTTCAGCCGGAATAGAGCGGTTTTTCGTGTACATCTTCCATCGGTAATATAAACGGAAAATCAGGAACATTTTAGATAATTCTAATGAAAACAAATTGATTTTTATCATTTGGATTGGAAACAACATTGTCATATGTCTTTTGTTGGATCTAAATATTACGAAACCTCGCTTTATGATTCGAAGTTAAAATCCTCAAATTTGGTATAATAGTGACTTTTTCACGTTTTTCATGTAGTTTTATATTACGTAAATATATTCATTTTTACCAATACTTTGATACTATTTCATGTAGTATCACGATATGTGAATTGGGCTTCAAATCTCAGAATATCGCATAATATTGCATTTTAAGCAAGTTTTCTTGCATTTTTGTTTCGTACTAAACATCATCGAATTTAGCAATATTCTGACGTTTATCATTCCCTTTTCCTTTATGTGAGTTAAACAAAATATCATCGAATTAGGCAATATTTTGCTGTTTTTACACGTTTTTGTGAATTTCCAGTTTATTGTTGATAATTCATTATATATACGATAAAAATGATACAAACACATAATTGATTAGATAATAGCCATAAATACTTCATTTTTAATCATCTATTTGTTTCTCGTTAAAATACTGAGTAAGATATTGAAAAGGGGAGAAGTTCGGTTTTTATTGCATATATCGACGTTTCAGCCGGAATAGAGCGATTTTACGTGTACATCTTCCATCGGTAATATAAACGGAAAATCAGGAACATTTTAGTTAATTCTAATGAAAACACATTGATTTTTATCATTTATATTGGAAACAACATTGGCATATGTCTTTTGTTGGATCTAAATAATACGAAGCCTCGTTCTATGATTCGAAGCTAAAATCCACAAATTTGGAAAAATAGTGATTTTTTCACGTTTTCATGTAGTTTGACATTACGTAAATATATTCATTTTTACCAATATTTCGATACTATTTCATGTAGTATCGCGATATGTGATTTGGCCTTCATATCTCAGATTTTCGCATAATATTGCATTTTAAGCAAGTTTTCTTGCATTTTTGTTTCGTACTAAACATCATCGAATTTAGCAATATTTTGACGTTTATCATCCCCTTTTCCTTTATGTGAGTTAAACAAAATATCATCGAATTAGGCAATATTTTGCTTGTTTTACACGTTTTTGTGAATTTCCAGTTTATTGTTGATAATTCATTATATATACGATAAAAATGATACAAACACATAATTGATTAGATAATAACCTTAAATACTTCATTTTCAATCATCTATTTGTTTCTCGTTGAAATACTGAGTAAGATATTGAAAAGGGCAGAAGTTCTGTTTTTATTGCATATATCGACGTTTCAGCCGGAACAGAGCGGTTTTACGTGTACATCTTCCATCGGTAATATAAACGTAAAATCAGGAACATTTTAGTTAATTCTAATGAAAACAAATTGATTTTTATCATTTGGATTGGAAACAACATTGTCATATGTCTTCTGTTGGATCTAAATAATACGAAACCTCGCTTTATGATTCGAAGTTAAAATCCTCAAATTTGGTATAATAGTGACTTTTTCACGTTTTTCATGTAGTTTTATATTACGTAAATATATTCATTTTTACCAATACTTTGATACTATTTCATGTAGTATCACGATATGTGAATTGGGCTTCAAATTTCAGAATATCGCATAATATTGCATTTTAAGCAAGTTTTCTTGCATTTTGTTTCGTACTAAAAATCATCGAACTTAGTAATATTTTGACGTTTATCATCTCTTTTTTCCTTTATGTGATATAAACAAAATATCATCGAATTAGGCAATATTTTGCAGTTTTTCCACGTTTTGTAAATTTCCAGTTTATTGTTATTAATTCATTAAATATACGATAAAAATGATACAAACACATAATTGATTAGATAATAACCTTAAATACTTCATTTTCAATCATCTATTTGTTTCTCGTTAAAATACTGAGTAAGATATTGAAAAGGGGAGAAGTTCGGTTTTTATTGCATATATCGACGTTTCAGCCGGAATAGAGCGGTTTTACGTGTACATCTTCCATCGGTAATATAAACGGAAAATCAGGAACATTTTAGTTAATTTTAAAGAAAACAAATTGATTTTTATCATTTGTATTGGAAACCACATTGTCATATGTCTTTTGTTGGATCTAAATAATACGAAACCTCGCTCTATGATTCGAAGTTAAAATCCACAAATTTGGAATAATAGTGATTTTTTCACGTTTTCATGTAAATTGATATTACGTAAATATATTCGTTTTTACCAATATTTCGATACTATTTCATGTAGTATCACGATATGTGATTTGGCGTTCATATCTCAGATTTTCGCATAATATTGTATTTTAAGCAAGTTTTCTTGCATTCATCGAATTTAGCAATATTCTGACGTTTATCATTCCCTTTTCCTTTATGTGAGTTGAACAAAATATCATCGAATTAGGCAATATTTTGCTGTTTTTACACGTTTTTGTGAATTTCCAGTTTATTGTTGATAATTCATTATATATACGATAAAAATGATACAAACACTAAATTGATTAGATAATAGCCATAAATACTTCATTTTTAATCATCTATTTGTTTCTCGTTGAGAAACATTAAGTAAGAAATAAAATATTAAGTAAAACTGAGTAAGATATTGAAAATTGCAGAAGTTCTGTTTTTATTGCATATATCGACGTTTCAGCCGGAATAGAGCGGTTTTACGTGTACATCTTCCGTCGGTAATATAAACGGAAAATCAGGAACATTTTAGTTAATTCTAATGAAAACACATTGATTTTTATCATTTGTATTGGAAACAACATTGTCATATGTCTTTTGTTGGATCTAAATAATACGAAACCTCGTTCTATGATTCGAAGCTAAAATCCACAAATTTGGAATAATAGTGATTTTTTCACGTTTTCATGTAGTTTGATATTACGTAAATATATTCATTTTTACCAATATTTCGATACTATTTCATGTAGTATCGCGATATGTGATTTGGCCTTCATATCTCAGATTTTCGCATAATATTGCATTTTAAGCAAGTTTTCTTGCATTTTTGTTTCGTACTAAACATCATCGAATTTAGCAATATTTTTACGTTTTTGCACGTTTTTGCGAATTTTCAGTTTAATGGTAATAATTCATATAATATACGATAAATATGATACAAACTCGTAATAGATTAGATAATAAACTTAAATACTTCATCTACAATTATCTATTTGTTTCTCGTTGAAACACTGAGTAAGATATTGAAAAGGTGAGAAGTTCGGTTTTTATTGCATATATCGACGTTTCAGCCGGAATAGAGCGATTTTACGTGTACATCTTCCATCGGTAATATAAACGGAAAATCAGGAACATTTTAGTTAATTCTAAAGAAAACAAATTGATTTTTATCATTTGTATTGGAAACCACATTGTCATATGTCTTTTGCTGGATCTAGATAATGCGAAACCTCGCTCTATGATTCGAAGTTAAAATCCACAAATTTGGAATAATAGTGATTTTTTCACGTTTTCATGTAGTTTGATATTACGTAAATATATTCGTTTTTACCAATATTTCGATACTATTTCATGTAGTATCACGATATGTGATTTGGCCTTCATATCTCAGATTTTCGCATAATATTGCATTTTAAGCAAGTTTTCATGCATTTTTGTTTCGTACTAAACATCATCGAATTTAGCAATATTCTGACGTTTATCATCCCCTTTTCCTTTATGTGAGTTAAACAAAATATCATCGAATTAGGCAATATTTTGCTGTTTTTACACGTTTTTGTGAATTTCCAGTTTATTGTTGATAATTCATTATATATACGATAAAAATGATACAAACACATAATTGATTAGATAATAGCCATAAATACTTCATTTTCAATCATCTATTTGTTTCTCGTTGAAATACTGAGTAAGATATTGAAAAGGGCAGAAGTTCTGTTTTTATTGCATATATCGACGTTTCAGCCGGAATAGAGCGGTTTTACGTGTACATCTTCCATCGGTAATATAAACGTAAAATCAGGAACATTTTAGTTAATTCTAATGAAAACAAATTGATTTTTATCATTTGGATTGGAAACAACATTGTCATATGTCTTTTGTTGGATCTAAATAATACGAAACCTCGCTTTATGATTCGAAGTTAAAATCCTCAAATTTGGTATAATAGTGACTTTTTCACGTTTTTCATGTAGTTTTATATTACGTAAATATATTCATTTTTACCAATACTTTGATACTATTTCATGTAGTATCACGATATGTGAATTGGGCTTCAAATCTCAGAATATCGCATAAAATTGCATTTTAAGCAAGTTTTCTTGCATTTTGTTTCGAACTAAAAATCATCGAACTTAGTAATATTTTGACGTTTATCATCTCTTTTTTCCTTTATGTGATATAAACAAAATATCATCGAATTAGGCAATATTTTGCAGTTTTTCCACGTTTTGTAAATTTCCAGTTTATTGTTATTAATTCATTAAATATACGATAAAAATGATACAAACACATAATTGATTAGATAATAACCTTAAATACTTCATTTTCAATCATCTATTTGTTTCTCGTTAAAATACTGAGTAAGATATTGAAAAGGGGAGAAGTTCGGTTTTTATTGCATATATCGACGTTTCAGCCGGAATAGAGCGGTTTTACGTGTACATCTTCCATCGGTAATATAAACGGAAAATCAGGAACATTTTAGTTAATTCTAAAGAAAACAAATTGATTTTTATCATTTGTATTGGAAACCACATTGTCATATGTCTTTTGTTGGATCTAAATAATACGAAACCTCGCTCTATGATTCGAAGTTAAAATCCACAAATTTGGAATAATAGTGATTTTTTCACGTTTTCATGTAGTTTGATATTACGTAAATATATTCGTTTTTACCAATATTTCGATACTATTTCATGTAGTATCACGATATGTGATTTGGCGTTCATATCTCAGATTTTCGCATAATATTGTATTTTAAGCAAGTTTTCTTGCATTCATCGAATTTAGCAATATTCTGACGTTTATCATTCCCTTTTCCTTTATGTGAGTTAAACAAAATATCATCGAATTAGGCAATATTTTGCTGTTTTTACACGTTTTTGTGAATTTCCAGTTTATTGTTGATAATTCATTATATATACGATAAAAATGATACAAACACTAAATTGATTAGATAATAGCCATAAAAACTTCATTTTTAATCATCTATTGGTTTCTCGTTGAGAAACATTAAGTAAGAAATAAAATATTAAGTAAAACTGAGTAAGATATTGAAAAGGGCAGAAGTTCTGTTTTTATTGCATATATCGACGTTTCAGCCGGAATAGAGCGGTTTTACGTGTACATCTTCCATCGGTAATATAAACGGAAAATCAGGAACATTTTAGTTAATTCTAATGAAAACACATTGATTTTTATCATTTGTATTGGAAACAACATTGTCATATGTCTTTTGTTGGATCTAAATAATACGAAACCTCGTTCTATGATGCGAAGCTAAAATCCACAAATTTGGAATAATAGTGATTTTTTCACGTTTTCATGTAGTTTGATATTACGTAAATATATTCATTTTTACCAATATTTCGATACTATTTCATGTAGTATCGCGATATGTGATTTGGCCTTCATATCTCAGATTTTCGAATAATATTGCATTTTAAGCAAGTTTTCTTGCATTTTTGTTTCGTACTAAACATCATCGAATTTAGCAATATTTTGACGTTTTTGCACGTTTTTGCGAATTTTCAGTTTAATGGTAATAATTCATATAATATACGATAAATATGATACAAACTCGTAATAGATTAGATAATAAACTTAAATACTTCATCTACAATTATCTATTTGTTTCTCGTTGAAACACTGAGTAAGATATTGAAAAGGTGAGAAGTTCGGTTTTTATTGCATATATCGACGTTTCAGCCGGAATAGAGCGATTTTACGTGTACATCTTCCATCGGTAATATAAACGGAAAATCAGGAACATTTTAGTTAATTCTAATGAAAACACATTGATTTTTATCATTTGGATTGGAAACAACATTGTCATATGTCTTTTGTTGGATCTAAATAATACGAAACCTCGCTTTATGATTTGAAGTTAAAATCCACAAATTTGGAATAATAGTGATTTTTTCACGTTTTCATGTAGTTTGATATTACGTAAATATATTCATTTTTACCAATATTTCGATACTATTTCATGTAGTATCACGATATGTGATTTGGCCTTCATATATCAGATTTCCGCATAATATTGCATTTTAAGCAAGTTTTCTTGCATTTTTGTTTCGTACTAAACATCATCGAATTTAGCAATATTTTGACGTTTATCATCCCCTTTTCCTTTATGATTCGCTCTATGATTCGATATTTTAAACAAAATATCATCGAATTAGGCAATATTTTGCAGTTTTTGCACGTTTTTGCGAATTTTCAGTTTAATGGTAATAATTCATATAATATACGATAAAAAGATACAAACACATAATTGATTAGATAATAACCTTAAATATTTCATTTTCAATCATCTATTTGTTTCTCGTTAAAATACTGAGTAAGATATTGAAAAGGGGAGAAGTTCGGTTTTTATTGCATATATCGACGTTTCAGCCGGAATAGAGCGGTTTTACGTGTACATCTTCCATCAGTAATATAAACGGAAAATCAGGAACATTTTAGTTAATTCTAAAGAAAACAAATTGATTTTTATCATTTGTATTGGAAACCACATTGTCATATGTCTTTTGTTGGATCTAAATAATACGAAACCTCGCTCTATGATTCGAAGTTAAAATCCACAAATTTGGAATAATAGTGATTTTTTCACGTTTTCATGTAGTTTGATATTACGTAAATATATTCGTTTTTACCAATATTTCGATACTATTTCATGTAGTATCACGATATGTGATTTGGCCTTCATATCTCAGATTTTCGCATAATATTGTATTTTAAGCAAGTTTTCTTGCATTTTTGTTTCGTACTAAACATCATCGAATTTAGCAATATTCTGACGTGTATCATCCCCTTTTCCTTTATGTGAGTTAAACGAAATATCATCGAATTAGGCAATATTTTGCTGTTTTTACACGTTTTTGTGAATTTCCAGTTTATTGTTGATAATTCATTATATATACGATAAAAATGATACAAACACATAATTGATTAGATAATAGCCATAAATACTTCATTTTTAATCATCTATTTGTTTCTCGTTGAGAAACATTAAGTAAGAAATAAAATATTAAGTAAAACTGAGTAAGATATTGAAAAGGGCAGAAGTTCTGTTTTTATTGCATATATCGACGTTTCAGCCGGAATAGAGCGGTTTTACGTGTACATCTACCATCGGTAATATAAACGGAAAATCAGGAACATTTTAGATAATTCTAATGAAAACAAATTGATTTTTATCATTTGGATTGGAAACAACATTGTCATATGTCTTTTGTTGGATCTAAATAATACGAAACCTCGCTTTATGATTCGAAGTTAAAATCCTCAAATTTGGTATAATAGTGACTTTTTCACGTTTTTCATGTAGTTTTATATTACGTACATATATTCATTTTTACCAATATTTCGATACTATTTCATGTAGTATCACGATATGTGAATTGGCCTCCAAATCTCAGAATATCGCATAATATTGCATTTTAAGCAAGTTTTCTTGCATTTTGTTTCGTACTAAAAATCATCGAATTTAGTAATATTTTGACATTTATCATCTCCTTTTTCCTTTATGTGATATAAGCAAAATATCATCGAATTAGGCAATATTTTGCAGTTTTTCCACGTTTTGTAAATTTCCAGTTTATTGTTATTAATTCATTAAATATACGATAAAAATGATACAAACACATAATTGATTAGATAATAACCTTAAATACTTCATTTTCAATCATCTATTTGTTTCTCGTTAAAATACTGAGTAAGATATTGAAAAGGGGAGAAGTTCGGTTTTTATTGCATATATCGACGTTTCAGCCGGAATAGAGCGGTTTTACGTGTACATCTTCCATCGGTAATATAAACGAAAAATCAGGAACATTTTAGTTAATTCTAAAGAAAACAAATTGATTTTTATCATTTGTATTGGAAACCACATTGTCATATGTCTTTTGTTGGATCTAAATAATACGAAACCTCGCTCTATGATTCGAAGTTAAAATCCACAAATTTGGAATAATAGTGATTTTTTCACGTTTTCATGTAGTTTGATATTACGTAAATATATTCGTTTTTACCAATATTTCGATACTATTTCATGTAGTATCACGATATGTGATTTGGCGTTCATATCTCAGATTTTCGCATAATATTGTATTTTAAGCAAGTTTTCTTGCATTCATCGAATTTAGCAATATTCTGACGTTTATCATTCCCTTTTCCTTTATGTGAGTTAAACAAAATATCATCGAATTAGGCAATATTTTGCTGTTTTTACACGTTTTTGTGAATTTCCAGTTTATTGTTGATAATTCATTATATATACGATAAAAATGATACAAACACTAAATTGATTAGATAATAGCCATAAAAACTTCATTTTTAATCATCTATTGGTTTCTCGTTGAGAAACATTAAGTAAGAAATAAAATATTAAGTAAAACTGAGTAAGATATTGAAAAGGGCAGAAGTTCTGTTTTTATTGCATATATCGACGTTTCAGCCGGAATAGAGCGGTTTTACGTGTACATCTTCCATCGGTAATATAAACGGAAAATCAGGAACATTTTAGTTAATTCTAATGAAAACACATTGATTTTTATCATTTGTATTGGAAACAACATTGTCATATGTCTTTTGTTGGATCTAAATAATACGAAACCTCGTTCTATGATGCGAAGCTAAAATCCACAAATTTGGAATAATAGTGATTTTTTCACGTTTTCATGTAGTTTGATATTACGTAAATATATTCATTTTTACCAATATTTCGATACTATTTCATGTAGTATCGCGATATGTGATTTGGCCTTCATATCTCAGATTTTCGAATAATATTGCATTTTAAGCAAGTTTTCTTGCATTTTTGTTTCGTACTAAACATCATCGAATTTAGCAATATTTTGACGTTTTTGCACGTTTTTGCGAATTTTCAGTTTAATGGTAATAATTCCTATAATATACGATAAATATGATACAAACTCGTAATAGATTAGATAATAAACTTAAATACTTCATCTACAATTATCTATTTGTTTCTCGTTGAAACACTGAGTGAGATATTGAAAAGGTGAGAAGTTCGGTTTTTATTGCATATATCGACGTTTCAGCCGGAATAGAGCGATTTTACGTGTACATCTTCCATCGGTAATATAAACGGAAAATCAGGAACATTTTAGTTAATTCTAAAGAAAACAAATTGATTTTTATCATTTGTATTGGAAACCACATTGTCATATGTCTTTTGTTGGATCTAGATAATACGAAACCTCGCTCTATGATTCGAAGTTAAAATCCACAAATTTGGAATAATAGTGATTTTTTCACGTTTTCATGTAGTTTGATATTACGTAAATATATTCGTTTTTACCAATATTTCGATACTATTTCATGTAGTATCACGATATGTGATTTGGCCTTCATATCTCAGATTTTCGCATAATATTGCATTTTAAGCAAGTTTTCTTGCATTTTTGTTTCGTACTAAACATCATCGAATTTAGCAATATTCTGACGTTTATCATCCCCTTTTCCTTTATGTGAGTTAAACAAAATATCATCGAATTAGGCAATATTTTGCTGTTTTTACACGTTTTTGTGAATTTCCAGTTTATTGTTGATAATTCATTATATATACGATAAAAATGATACAAACACATAATTGATTAGATAATAGCCATAAATACTTCATTTTCAATCATCTATTTGTTTCTCGTTGAAATACTGAGTAAGATATTGAAAAGGGCAGAAGTTCTGTTTTTATTGCATATATCGACGTTTCAGCCGGAACAGAGCGGTTTTACGTGTACATCTTCCATCGGTAATATAAACGTAAAATCAGGAACATTTTAGTTAATTCTAATGAAAACAAATTGATTTTTATCATTTGGATTGGAAACAACATTGTCATATGTCTTTTGTTGGATCTAAATAATACGAAACCTCGCTTTATGATTCGAAGTTAAAATCCTCAAATTTGGTATAATAGTGACTTTTTCACGTTTTTCATGTAGTTTTATATTACGTAAATATATTCATTTTTACCAATACTTTGATACTATTTCATGTAGTATCACGATATGTGAATTGGGCTTCAAATCTCAGAATATCGCATAATATTGCATTTTAAGCAAGTTTTCTTGCATTTTGTTTCGTACTAAAAATCATCGAACTTAGTAATATTTTGACGTTTATCATCTCTTTTTTCCTTTATGTGATATAAACAAAATATCATCGAATTAGGCAATATTTTGCAGTTTTTCCACGTTTTGTAAATTTCCAGTTTATTGTTATTAATTCATTAAATATACGATAAAAATGATACAAACACATAATTGATTAGATAATAACCTTAAATACTTCATTTTCAATCATCTATTTGTTTCTCGTTAAAATACTGAGTAAGATATTGAAAAGGGGAGAAGTTCGGTTTTTATTGCATATATCGACGTTTCAGCCGGAATAGAGCGGTTTTACGTGTACATCTTCCATCGGTAATATAAACGGAAAATCAGGAACATTTTAGTTAATTCTAAAGAAAACAAATTGATTTTTATCATTTGTATTGGAAACCACATTGTCATATGTCTTTTGTTGGATCTAAATAATACGAAACCTCGCTCTATGATTCGAAGTTAAAATCCACAAATTTGGAATAATAGTGATTTTTTCACGTTTTCATGTAGTTTGATATTACGTAAATATATTCGTTTTTACCAATATTTCGATACTATTTCATGTAGTATCACGATATGTGATTTGGCCTTCATATCTCAGATTTTCGCATAATATTGTATTTTAAGCAAGTTTTCTTGCATTTTTGTTTCGTACTAAACATCATCGAATTTAGCAATATTCTGACGTTTATCATTCCCTTTTCCTTTATGTGAGTTAAACAAAATATCATCGAATTAGGCAATATTTTGCTGTTTTTACACGTTTTTGTGAATTTCCAGTTTATTGTTGATAATTCATTATATATACGATAAAAATGATACAAACACATAATTGATTAGATAATAGCCATAAATACTTCATTTTTAATCATCTATTTGTTTCTCGTTAAAATACAGAGTAAGATATTGAAAAGGGGAGAAGTTCGGTTTTTATTGCATATATCGACGTTTCAGCCGGAATAGAGCGATTTTACGTGTACATCTTCCATCGGTAATATAAACGGAAAATCAGGAACATTTTAGTTAATTCTAATGAAAACACATTGATTTTTATCATTTGGATTGGAAACAACATTGTCATATGTCTTTTGTTGGATCTAAATAATACGAAACCTCGCTTTATGATTCGAAGTTAAAATCCACAAATTTGGAATAATAGTGATTTTTTCACGTTTTCATGTAGTTTGATATTACGTAAATATTCATTTTTACCAATATTTCGATACTATTTCATGTAGTATCACGATATGTGATTTGGCCTTCATATATCAGATTTCCGCATAATATTGCATTTTAAGCAAGTTTTCTTGCATTTTTGTTTCGTACTAAACATCATCGAATTTAGCAATATTTTGACGTTTATCATCCCCTTTTCCTTTATGTGAGTTAACAAAATATCATCGAATTAGGCAATATTTTGCTTGTTTTACACGTTTTTGTGAATTTCCAGTTTATTGTTGATAATTCATTATATATACGATAAAAATGATACAAACACATAATTGATTAGATAATAACCTTAAATACTTCATTTTCAATCGTCTATTTGTTTCTCGTTAAAATACTGAGTAAGATATTGAAAAGGGGAGAAGTTCGGTTTTTATTGCATATATCGACGTTTCAGCCGGAATAGAGCGATTTTACGTGTACATCTTCCATCGGTAATATAAACGGAAAATCAGGAACATTTTAGTTAATTCTAATGAAAACACATTGATTTTTATCATTTGGATTGGAAACAACATTGTCATATGTCTTTTGTTGGATCTAAATAATACGAAACCTCGCTTTATGATTTGAAGTTAAAATCCACAAATTTGGAATAATAGTGATTTTTTCACGTTTTCATGTAGTTTGATATTACGTAAATATATTCATTTTTACCAATATTTCGATACTATTTCATGTAGTATCACGATATGTGATTTGGCCTTCATATATCAGATTTCCGCATAATATTGCATTTTAAGCAAGTTTTCTTGCATTTTTGTTTCGTACTAAACATCATCGAATTTAGCAATATTTTGACGTTTATCATCCCCTTTTCCTTTATGTGAGTTAACAAAATATCATCGAATTAGGCAATATTTTGCTTGTTTTACACGTTTTTGTGAATTTCCAGTTTATTGTTGATAATTCATTATATATACGATAAAAATGATACAAACACATAATTGATTAGATAATAACCTTAAATACTTCATTTTCAATCATCTATTTGTTTCTCGTTAAAATACTGAGTAAGATATTGAAAAGGGGAGAAGTTCGGTTTTTATTGCATATATCGACGTTTCAGCCGGAATAGAGCGATTTTACGTGTACATCTTCCATCGGTAATATAAACGGAAAATCAGGAACATTTTAGTTAATTCTAATGAAAACACATTGATTTTTATCATTTGGATTGGAAACAACATTGTCATATGTCTTTTGTTGGATCTAAATAATACGAAACCTCGCTTTATGATTTGAAGTTAAAATCCACAAATTTGGAATAATAGTGATTTTTTCACGTTTTCATGTAGTTTGATATTACGTAAATATATTCATTTTTACCAATATTTCGATACTATTTCATGTAGTATCACGATATGTGATTTGGCCTTCATATATCAGATTTCCGCATAATATTGCATTTTAAGCAAGTTTTCTTGCATTTTTGTTTCGTACTAAACATCATCGAATTTAGCAATATTTTGACGTTTATCATCCCCTTTTCCTTTATGATTCGCTCTATGATTCGATATTTTAAACAAAATATCATCGAATTAGGCAATATTTTGCAGTTTTTGCACGTTTTTGCGAATTTTCAGTTTAATGGTAATAATTCATATAATATACGATAAAAAGATACAAACACATAATTGATTAGATAATAACCTTAAATATTTCATTTTCAATCATCTATTTGTTTCTCGTTAAAATACTGAGTAAGATATTGAAAAGGGGAGAAGTTCGGTTTTTATTGCATATATCGACGTTTCAGCCGGAATAGAGCGGTTTTACGTGTACATCTTCCATCAGTAATATAAACGGAAAATCAGGAACATTTTAGTTAATTCTAAAGAAAACAAATTGATTTTTATCATTTGTATTGGAAACCACATTGTCATATGTCTTTTGTTGGATCTAAATAATACGAAACCTCGCTCTATGATTCGAAGTTAAAATCCACAAATTTGGAATAATAGTGATTTTTTCACGTTTTCATGTAGTTTGATATTACGTAAATATATTCGTTTTTACCAATATTTCGATACTATTTCATGTAGTATCACGATATGTGATTTGGCCTTCATATCTCAGATTTTCGCATAATATTGTATTTTAAGCAAGTTTTCTTGCATTTTTGTTTCGTACTAAACATCATCGAATTTAGCAATATTCTGACGTGTATCATCCCCTTTTCCTTTATGTGAGTTAAACGAAATATCATCGAATTAGGCAATATTTTGCTGTTTTTACACGTTTTTGTGAATTTCCAGTTTATTGTTGATAATTCATTATATATACGATAAAAATGATACAAACACATAATTGATTAGATAATAGCCATAAATACTTCATTTTTAATCATCTATTTGTTTCTCGTTGAGAAACATTAAGTAAGAAATAAAATATTAAGTAAAACTGAGTAAGATATTGAAAAGGGCAGAAGTTCTGTTTTTATTGCATATATCGACGTTTCAGCCGGAATAGAGCGGTTTTACGTGTACATCTACCATCGGTAATATAAACGGAAAATCAGGAACATTTTAGATAATTCTAATGAAAACAAATTGATTTTTATCATTTGGATTGGAAACAACATTGTCATATGTCTTTTGTTGGATCTAAATAATACGAAACCTCGCTTTATGATTCGAAGTTAAAATCCTCAAATTTGGTATAATAGTGACTTTTTCACGTTTTTCATGTAGTTTTATATTACGTACATATATTCATTTTTACCAATATTTCGATACTATTTCATGTAGTATCACGATATGTGAATTGGCCTCCAAATCTCAGAATATCGCATAATATTGCATTTTAAGCAAGTTTTCTTGCATTTTGTTTCGTACTAAAAATCATCGAATTTAGTAATATTTTGACGTTTATCATCTCCTTTTTCCTTTATGTGATATAAGCAAAATATCATCGAATTAGGCAATATTTTGCAGTTTTTCCACGTTTTGTAAATTTCCAGTTTATTGTTATTAATTCATAAATATACGATAAAAATGATACAAACACATAATTGATTAGATAATAACTTTAAATACTTCATTTTCAATCATCTATTTGTTTCTCGTTAAAATACTGAGTAAGATATTGAAAAGGGAAGAAGTTCGGTTTTTATTGCATATATCGACGTTTCAGCCGGAATAGATCGATTTTACGTGTACATCTTCCATCGGTAATATAAACGGAAAATCAGGAACATTTTAGTTAATTCTAATGAAAACACATTGATTTTTATCATTTATATTGGAAACAACATTGGCATATGTCTTTTGTTGGATCTAAATAATACGAAGCCTCGTTCTATGATTCGAAGCTAAAATCCACAAATTTGGAAAAATAGTGATTTTTTCACGTTTTCATGTAGTTTGACATTACGTAAATATATTCATTTTTACCAATATTTCGATACTATTTCATGTAGCATCGCGATATGTGATTTGGCCTTCATATCTCAGATTTTCGCATAATACTGCATTTTAAGCAAGTTTTCTTGCATTTTTGTTTCGTACTAAACATCATCGAATTTAGCAATATTTTGACGTTTATCATCCCCTTTTCCTTTATGTGAGTTAAACAAAATATCATCGAATTAGGCAATATTTTGCTGTTTTTACACGTTTTTGTGAATTTCCAGTTTATTGTTGATAATTCATTATATATACGATAAAAATGATACAAACACATAATTGATTAGATAATAGCCATAAATACTTCATTTTCAATCATCTATTTGTTTCTCGTTGAAATACTGAGTAAGATATTGAAAAGGGCAGAAGTTCTGTTTTTATTGCATATATCGACGTTTCAGCCGGAATAGAGCGGTTTTACGTGTACATCTTCCATCGGTAATATAAACGTAAAATCAGGAACATTTTAGTTAATTCTAATGAAAACAAATTGATTTTTATCATTTGGATTGGAAACAACATTGTCATATGTCTTTTGTTGGATCTAAATAATACGAAACCTCGCTTTATGATTCGAAGTTAAAATCCTCAAATTTGGTATAATAGTGACTTTTTCACGTTTTTCATGTAGTTTTATATTACGTAAATATATTCATTTTTACCAATACTTTGATACTATTTCATGTAGTATCACGATATGTGAATTGGGCTTCAAATCTCAGAATATCGCATAATATTGCATTTTAAGCAAGTTGTCTTGCATTTTGTTTCGTACTAAAAATCATCGAACTTAGTAATATTTTGACGTTTATCATCTCTTTTTTCCTTTATGTGATATAAACAAAATATCATCGAATTAGGCAATATTTTGCAGTTTTTCCACGTTTTGTAAATTTCCAGTTTATTGTTATTAATTCATTAAATATACGATAAAAATGATACAAACACATAATTGATTAGATAATAACCTTAAATACTTCATTTTCAATCATCTATTTGTTTCTCGTTAAAATACTGAGTAAGATATTGAAAAGGGGAGAAGTTCGGTTTTTATTGCATATATCGACGTTTCAGCCGGAATAGAGCGGTTTTACGTGTACATCTTCCATCGGTAATATAAACGGAAAATCAGGAACATTTTAGTTAATTCTAAAGAAAACAAATTGATTTTTATCATTTGTATTGGAAACCACATTGTCATATGTCTTTTGTTGGATCTAAATAATACGAAACCTCGCTCTATGATTCGAAGTTAAAATCCACAAATTTGGAATAATAGTGATTTTTTCACGTTTTCATGTAGTTTGATATTACGTAAATATATTCGTTTTTACCAATATTTCGATACTATTTCATGTAGTATCACGATATGTGATTTGGCCTTCATATCTCAGATTTTCGCATAATATTGTATTTTAAGCAAGTTTTCTTGCATTTTTGTTTCGTACTAAACATCATCGAATTTAGCAATATTCTGACGTTTATCATTCCCTTTTCCTTTATGTGAGTTAAACAAAATATCATCGAATTAGGCAATATTTTGCTGTTTTTACACGTTTTTGTGAATTTCCAGTTTATTGTTGATAATTCATTATATATACGATAAAAATGATACAAACACATAATTGATTAGATAATAGCCATAAATACTTCATTTTTAATCATCTATTTGTTTCTCGTTAAAATACAGAGTAAGATATTGAAAAGGGGAGAAGTTCGGTTTTTATTGCATATATCGACGTTTCAGCCGGAATAGAGCGATTTTACGTGTACATCTTCCATCGGTAATATAAACGGAAAATCAGGAACATTTTAGTTAATTCTAATGAAAACACATTGATTTTTATCATTTGGATTGGAAACAACATTGTCATATGTCTTTTGTTGGATCTAAATAATACGAAACCTCGCTTTATGATTCGAAGTTAAAATCCACAAATTTGGAATAATAGTGATTTTTTCACGTTTTCATGTAGTTTGATATTACGTAAATATATTCATTTTTACCAATATTTCGATACTATTTCATGTAGTATCACGATATGTGATTTGGCCTTCATATATCAGATTTCCGCATAATATTGCATTTTAAGCAAGTTTTCTTGCATTTTTGTTTCGTACTAAACATCATCGAATTTAGCAATATTTTGACGTTTATCATCCCCTTTTCCTTTATGTGAGTTAACAAAATATCATCGAATTAGGCAATATTTTGCTTGTTTTACACGTTTTTGTGAATTTCCAGTTTATTGTTGATAATTCATTATATATACGATAAAAATGATACAAACACATAATTGATTAGATAATAACCTTAAATACTTCATTTTCAATCATCTATTTGTTTCTCGTTAAAATACTGAGTAAGATATTGAAAAGGGGAGAAGTTCGGTTTTTATTGCATATATCGACGTTTCAGCCGGAATAGAGCGGTTTTACGTGTACATCTTCCATCAGTAATATAAACGGAAAATCAGGAACATTTTAGTTAATTCTAAAGAAAACAAATTGATTTTTATCATTTGTATTGGAAACCACATTGTCATATGTCTTTTGTTGGATCTAAATAATACGAAACCTCGCTCTATGATTCGAAGTTAAAATCCACAAATTTGGAATAATAGTGATTTTTTCACGTTTTCATGTAGTTTGATATTACGTAAATATATTCGTTTTTACCAATATTTCGATACTATTTCATGTAGTATCACGATATGTGATTTGGCCTTCATATCTCAGATTTTCGCATAATATTGTATTTTAAGCAAGTTTTCTTGCATTTTTGTTTCGTACTAAACATCATCGAATTTAGCAATATTCTGACGTTTATCATCCCCTTTTCCTTTATGTGAGTTAAACGAAATATCATCGAATTAGGCAATATTTTGCTGTTTTTACACGTTTTTGTGAATTTCCAGTTTATTGTTGATAATTCATTATATATACGATAAAAATGATACAAACACATAATTGATTAGATAATAGCCATAAATACTTCATTTTTAATCATCTATTTGTTTCTCGTTGAGAAACATTAAGTAAGAAATAAAATATTAAGTAAAACTGAGTAAGATATTGAAAAGGGCAGAAGTTCTGTTTTTATTGCATATATCGACGTTTCAGCCGGAATAGAGCGGTTTTACGTGTACATCTACCATCGGTAATATAAACGGAAAATCAGGAACATTTTAGATAATTCTAATGAAAACAAATTGATTTTTATCATTTGGATTGGAAACAACATTGTCATATGTCTTTTGTTGGATCTAAATATTACGAAACCTCGTTCTATGATTCGAAGCTAAAATCCACAAATTTGGAATAATAGTGATTTTTTCACGTTTTCATGTTTTCACGTTTTCATATTACGTAAATATATTCATTTTTACCAATATTTCGATACTATTTCATGTAGTATCACGATATGTGATTTTGCCTTCATATCTCAGATTTTCGCATAATATTGCATTTTAAGCAAGTTTTCTTGCATTTTTGTTTCGTACTAAACATCATCGAATTTAGCAATATTTTGACGTTTATCATCCCCTTTTCCTTTATGTGATTTAAACAAAATATCATCGAATTAGGCCATATTTTTGCCGTTTTTGCACGTTTTTGCGAATTTTCAGTTTAATGGAATTAATTCATATAATATACGATAAATATGATACAAACACGTAATAGATTAGATAATAAACTTAAATACTTCATCTTCAATTATCTATTTGTTTCTCGTTGAAATACTGAGTAAGATATTGAAAAGGTGAGAAGTTCGGTTTTTATTGCATATATCGACGTTTCAGCCGGAATAGAGCGGTTTTACGTGTACATCTTCCATAGGTAATAAAACGGAAAATCAGGAACATTTTAGTTAATTCTAAAGAAAACAAATTGATTTTTATCATTTGTATTGGAAACCACATTGTCATATGTCTTTTGTTGGATCTAAATAATACGAATCCTCGCTTTATGATTCGAAGTTAAAATCCTCAAATTTGGTATAATAGTGACTTTTTCACGTTTTTCATGTAGTTTTATATTACGTACATATATTCATTTTTACCAATATTTCGATACTATTTCATGTAGTATCACGATATGTGAATTGGCCTTCAAATCTCAGAATATCGCATAATATTGCATTTTAAGCAAGTTTTCTTGCATTTTGTTTCGTACTAAAAATCATCGAATTTAGTAATATTTTGACGTTTATCATCTCCTTTTTCCTTTATGTGATATAAGCAAAATATCATCGAATTAGGCAATATTTTGCAGTTTTTCCACGTTTTGTAAATTTCCAGTTTATTGTTATTAATTCATTAAATATACGATAAAAATGATACAAACACATAATTGATTAGATAATAACTTTAAATACTTCATTTTCAATCATCTATTTGTTTCTCGTTAAAATACTGAGTAAGATATTGAAAAGGGAAGAAGTTCGGTTTTTATTGCATATATCGACGTTTCAGCCGGAATAGAGCGATTTTACGTGTACATCTTCCATCGGTAATATAAACGGAAAATCAGGAACATTTTAGTTAATTCTAATGAAAACACATTGATTTTTATCATTTATATTGGAAACAACATTGGCATATGTCTTTTGTTGCATCTAAATAATACGAAGCCTCGTTCTATGATTCGAAGCTAAAATCCACAAATTTGGAAAAATAGTGATTTTTTCACGTTTTCATGTAGTTTGACATTACGTAAATATATTCATTTTTACCAATATTTCGATACTATTTCATGTAGTATCGCGATATGTGATTTGGCATTCATATCTCAGATTTTCGCATAATACTGCATTTTAAGCAAGTTTTCTTGCATTTTTGTTTCGTACTAAACATCATCGAATTTAGCAATATTTTGACGTTTATCATCCCCTTTTCCTTTATGTGAGTTAAACAAAATATCATCGAATTAGGCAATATTTTGCTGTTTTTACACGTTTTTGTGAATTTCCAGTTTATTGTTGATAATTCATTATATATACGATAAAAATGATACAAACACATAATTGATTAGATAATAACCTTAAATACTTCATTTTCAATCATCTATTTGTTTCTCGTTAAAATACTGAGTAAGATATTGAAAAGGGGAGAAGTTCGGTTTTTATTGCATATATCGACGTTTCAGCCGGAATAAAGCGATTTTACGTGTACATCTTCCATCGGTAATATAAACGGAAAATCAGGAACATTTTAGTTAATTCTAATGAAAACACATTGATTTTTATCATTTATATTGGAAACAACATTGGCATATGTCTTTTGTTGGATCTAGATAATACGAAGCCTCGTTCTATGATTCGAAGCTAAAATCCACAAATTTGGAAAAATAGTGATTTTTTTCACGTTTTCATGTAGTTTAACATTACGTAAATATATTCATTTTTACCAATATTTCGATACTATTTCATGTAGTATCGCGATATGTGATTTGGCCTTCATATCTCAGATTTTCGCATAATATTGCATTTTAAGCAAGTTTTCTTGCATTTTTGTTTCGTACTAAACATCATCGAATTTAGCAATATTTTGACGTTTATCATCCCCTTTTCCTTTATATGAGTTAAACAAAATATCATCGAATTAGGCAATATTTTGCTTGTTTTACACGTTTTTGTGAATTTCCTGTTTATTGTTGATAATTCATTATATATACGATAAAAATGATACAAACACATAATTGATTAGATAATAACCTTAAATACTTCATTTTCAATCATCTATTTGTTTCTCGTTAAAATACTGAGTAAGATATTGAAAAGGGGAGAAGTTCGGTTTTTATTGCATATATCGACGTTTCAGCCGGAATAGAGCGATTTTACGTGTACATCTTCCATCGGTAATATAAACGGAAAATCAGGAACATTTTAGTTAATTCTAATGAAAACACATTGATTTTTATCATTTGGATTGCAAACAACATTGTCATATGTTTTTTGTTGGATCTAAATAATACGAAACCTCGCTTTATGATTCGAAGTTAAAATCCACAAATTTGGAATAATAGTGATTTTTTCACGTTTTCATGTAGTTTGATATTACGTAAATATATTCATTTTTACCAATATTTCGATACTATTTCATGTAGTATCACGATATGTGATTTGGCCTTCATATATCAGATTTCCGCATAATATTGCATTTTAAGCAAGTTTTCTTGCATTTTTGTTTCGTACTAAACATCATCGAATTTAGCAATATTTTGACGTTTATCATCCCCTTTTCCTTTATGTGATTTAAACAAAATATCATCGAATTAGGCAATATTTTGCCGTTTTTGCACGTTTTTGCGAATTTTCAGTTTAATGGTAATAATTCATATAATATACGATAAAAAGATACAAACACATAATTGATTAGATAATAACCTTAAATACTTCATTTTCAATCATCTATTTGTTTCTCGTTAAAATACTGAGTAAGATATTGAAAAGGGGAGAAGTTCGGTTTTTATTGCATATATCGACGTTTCAGCCGGAATAGAGCGGTTTTACGTGTACATCTTCCATCAGTAATATAAACGGAAAATCAGGAACATTTTAGTTAATTCTAAAGAAAACAAATTGATTTTTATCATTTGTATTGGAAACCACATTGTCATATGTCTTTTGTTGGATCTAAATAATACGAAACCTCGCTCTATGATTCGAAGTTAAAATCCACAAATTTGGAATAATAGTGATTTTTTCACGTTTTCATGTAGTTTGATATTACGTAAATATATTCGTTTTTACCAATATTTCGATACTATTTCATGTAGTATCACGATATGTGATTTGGCCTTCATATCTCAGATTTTCGCATAATATTGTATTTTAAGCAAGTTTTCTTGCATTTTTGTTTCGTACTAAACATCATCGAATTTAGCAATATTCTGACGTTTATCATCCCCTTTTCCTTTATGTGAGTTAAACGAAATATCATCGAATTAGGCAATATTTTGCTGTTTTTACACGTTTTTGTGAATTTCCAGTTTATTGTTGATAATTCATTATATATACGATAAAAATGATACAAACACATAATTGATTAGATAATAGCCATAAATACTTCATTTTAAATCATCTATTTGTTTCTCGTTGAAATACAGAGTAAGATATTGAAAAGGGCAGAAGTTCTGTTTTTATTGCATATATCGACGTTTCAGGCGGAATAGAGCGGTTTTACGTGTACATCTTCCATCGGTAATATAAACGTAAAATCAGGAACATTTTAGTTAATTCTAATGAAAACAAATTGATTTTTATCATTTGGATTGGAAACAACATTGTCATATGTCTTTTGTTGGATCTAAATAATACGAAACCTCGCTTTATGATTCGAAGTTAAAATCCTCAAATTTGGTATAATAGTGACTTTTTCACGTTTTTCATGTAGTTTTATATTACGTAAATATATTCATTTTTACCAATATTTCGATACTATTTCATGTAGTATCACGATATGTGAATTGGCCTTCAAATCTCAGAATATCGCATAATATTGCATTTTAAGCAAGTTTTCTTGCATTTTGTTTCGTACTAAAAATCATCGAATTTAGTAATATTTTGACGTTTATCATCTCCTTTTTCCTTTATGTGATATAAACAAAATATCATCGAATTAGGCAATATTTTGCAGTTTTTCCACGTTTTGTAAATTTCCAGTTTATTGTTATTAATTCATTAAATATACGATAAAAATGAAACAAACACATAATTGATTAGATAATAACTTTAAATACTTCATTTTCAATCATCTATTTGTTTCTCGTTAAAATACTGAGTAAGATATTGATAAGGGGAGAAGTTCGGTTTTTATTGCATATATCGACGTTTCAGCCGGAATAGAGCGATTTTACGTGTACATCTTCCATCGGAAATATAAACGGAAAATCAGGAACATTTTAGTTAATTCTAATGAAAACACATTGATTTTTATCATTTGTATTGGAAACAACATTGTCATATGTCTTTTGTTGGATCTAAATATTACGAAACCTCGTTCTATGATTCGAAGCTAAAATCCACAAATTTGGAATAATAGTGATTTTTTCACGTTTTCATGTTTTCACGTTTTCATATTACGTAAATATATTCATTTTTACCAATATTTCGATACTATTTCATGTAGTATCACGATATGTGATTTTGCCTTCATATCTCAGATTTTCGCATAATATTGCATTTTAAGCAAGTTTTCTTGCATTTTTGTTTCGTACTAAACATCATCGAATTTAGCAATATTTTGACGTTTATCATCCCCTTTTCCTTTATGTGATTTAAACAAAATATCATCGAATTAGGCCATATTTTTGCCGTTTTTGCACGTTTTTGCGAATTTTCAGTTAAATGGAATTAATTCATATAATATACGATAAATATGATACAAACACGTAATAGATTAGATAATAAACTTAAATACTTCATCTTCAATTATCTATTTGTTTCTCGTTGAAATACTGAGTAAGATATTGAAAAGGTGAGAAGTTCGGTTTTTATTGCATATATCGACGTTTCAGCCGGAATAGAGCGGTTTTACGTGTACATCTTCCATAGGTAATAAAACGGAAAATCAGGAACATTTTAGTTAATTCTAAAGAAAACAAATTGATTTTTATCATTTGTATTGGAAACCACATTGTCATATGTCTTTTGTTGGATCTAAATAAAAAAAAAATACGAAACCTCGCTTTATGATTCGAAGTTAAAATCCTCAAATTTGGTATAATAGTGACTTTTTCACGTTTTTCATGTAGTTTTATATTACGTACATATATTCATTTTTACCAATATTTCGATACTATTTCATGTAGTATCACGATATGTGAATTGGCCTTCAAATCTCAGAATATCGCATAATATTGCATTTTAAGCAAGTTTTCTTGCATTTTGTTTCGTACTAAAAATCATCGAATTTAGTAATATTTTGACGTTTATCATCTCCTTTTTCCTTTATGTGATATAAGCAAAATATCATCGAATTAGGCAATATTTTGCAGTTTTTCCACGTTTTGTAAATTTCCAGTTTATTGTTATTAATTCATTAAATATACGATAAAAATGATACAAACACATAATTGATTAGATAATAACTTTAAATACTTCATTTTCAATCATCTATTTGTTTCTCGTTAAAATACTGAGTAAGATATTGAAAAGGGGAGAAGTTCGGTTTTTATTGCATATATCGACGTTTCAGCCGGAATAGAGCGATTTTACGTGTACATCTTCCATCGGTAATATAAACGGAAAATCAGGAACATTTTAGTTAATTCTAGTGAAAACACATTGATTTTTATCATTTGGATTGGAAACAACATTGTCATATGTCTTTTGTTGGATCTAAATAATACGAAACCTCGCTCTATGATTCGAAGTTAAAATCCACAAATTTGGAATAATAGTGATTTTTTCACGTTTTCATGTAGTTTGATATTACGTAAATATATTCATTTTTACCAATATTTCGATACTATTTCATGTAGTATCACGATATGTGATTTGGCCTTCATATCTCAGATTTCCGCATAATATTGCATTTTAAGCAAGTTTTCTTGCATTTTTGTTTCGTACTAAACATCATCGAATTTAGCAATATTTTGACGTTTATCATCCCCTTTTCCTTTATGTGATTTAAACAAAATATCATCGAATTAGGCAATATTTTGCCGTTTTTGCACGTTTTTGCGAATTTTCAGTTTAATGGTAATACTTCATATAATATACGATAAAAATGATACAAACACATAATTGATTAAATAATAACCTTAAATACTTCATTTTCAATCATCTATTTGTTTCTCGTTAAAATACTGAGTAAGATATTGAAAAGGGAAGAAGTTCGGTTTTTATTGCATATATCGACGTTTCAGCCGGAAGAGAGCGGTTTTACGAGTACATCTTCCATCGGTAATATAAACGGAAAATCAGGAACATTTTAGTTAATTCTAAAGAAAACAAATTGATTTTTATCATTTGTATTGGAAACCACATTGTCATATGTCTTTTGTTGGATCTAAATAATACGAAACCTCGCTCTATGATTCGAAGTTAAAATCCACAAATTTGGAATAATAGTGATTTTTTCACGTTTTCATGTAGTTTGATATTACGTAAATATATTCGTTTTTACCAATATTTCGATACTATTTCATGTAGTATCACGATATGTGATTTGGCCTTCATATCTCAGATTTTCGCATAATATTGCATTTTAAGCAAGTTTTCTTGCATTTTTGTTTCGTACTAAACATCATCGAATTTAGCAATATTCTGACGTTTATCATCCCCTTTTCCTTTATGTGAGTTAAACAAAATATCATCGAATTAGGCAATATTTTGCTGTTTTTACACGTTTTTGTGAATTTCCAGTTTATTGTTGTTAATTCATTATAAATACGATAAAAATGATACAAACACATAATTGATTAGATAATAGCCATAAATACTTCATTTTTAATCATCTATTTGTTTCTCGTTGAGAAACATTAAGTAAGAAATAAAATATTAAGTAAAACTGAGTAAGATATTGAAAAGGACAGAAGTTCTGTTTTTATTGCATATATCGACGTTTCAGCCGGAATAGAGCGGTTTTACGTGTACATCTTCCATCGGTAATATAAACGGAAAATCAGGAACATTTTAGATAATTCTAATGAAAACAAATTGATTTTTATCATTTGGATTGGAAACAACATTGTCATATGTCTTTTGTTGGATCTAAATAATACGAAACCTCGCTTTATGATTCAAGTTAAAATCCTCAAATTTGGTATAATAGTGACTTTTTCACGTTTTTCATGTAGTTTTATATTACGTAAATATATTCATTTTTACCAATACTTTGATACTATTTCATGTCGTATCACGATATGTGAATTGGGCTTCAAATCTCAGAATATCGCATAATATTGCATTTAAAGCAAGTTTTCTTGCATTTTGTTTCGTACTAAAAATCATCGAACTTAGTAATATTTTGACGTTTATCATCTCTTCTTTCCTTTATGTGATGTAAACAAAATATCATCGAATTAGGCAATATTTTGCAGTTTTTCCACGTTTTGTAAATTTCCAGTTTATTGTTATTAATTCATTAAATATACGATAAAAATGATACAAACACATAATTGATTAGATAATAACCTTAAATACTTCATTTTCAATCATCTATTTGTTTCTCGTTAAAATACTGAGTAAGATATTGAAAAGGGGAGAAGTTCGGTTTTTATTGCATATATCGACGTTTCAGCCGGAATAGAGCGATTTTACGTGTACATCTTCCATCGGTAATATAAACGGAAAATCAGGAACATTTTAGTTAATTCTAATGAAAACACATTGATTTTTATCATTTGTATTGGAAACCACATTGTCATATGTCTTTTGTTAGATCTAAATAATACGAAACCTCGTTCTATGATTCGAAGCTAAAATCCACAAATTTGGAATAATAGTGATTTTTTCACGTTTTCATGTAGTTTGATATTACGTAAATATATTCATTTTTACCAATATTTCGATACTATTTCATGTAGTATCGCGATATGTGATTTGGCCTTCATATCTCAGATTTTCGCATAATATTGCATTTTAAGCAAGTTTTCTTGCATTTTTGTTTCGTACTAAACATCATCGAATTTAGCAATAATTTGACGTTTATCATCATCTATTCCGTTATGTGATTTAAACAAAATATCATCGAATTAGGCAATATTCTGCCGTTTTTGCACGTTTTTGCGAATTTTCAGTTTAATGGTAATAATTCATAATATATACAATAAATATGATACAAACTCGTAATAGATTAGATAATAAACTTAAATACTTCATCTACAATTATCTATTTGTTTCTCGTTGAAACACTGAGTAAGATATTGAAAAGGTGAGAAGTTCAGTTTTTATTGCATATATCGACGTTTCAGCCGGAATAGAGCGATTTTACGTGTACATCTTCCATCGGTAATATAAACGGAAAATCAGGAACATTTTAGTTAATTCTAAAGAAAACAAATTGATTTTTATCATTTGTATTGGAAACCACATTGTCATATGTCTTTTGTTGGATCTAAATAATACGAAACCTCGCTCTATGATTCGAAGTTAAAATCCACAAATTTGGAATAATAGTGATTTTTTCACGTTTTCATGTAGTTTGATATTACGTAAATATATTCGTTTTTACCAATATTTCGATACTATTTCATGTAGTATCACGATATGTGATTTGGCCTTCATATATCAGATTTTCGCATAATATTGCATTTTAAGCAAGTTTTCTTGCATTTTTGTTTCGTACTAAACATCATCGAATTTAGCAATATTCTGACGTTTATCATCCCCTTTTCCTTTTTGTGAGTTAATCATCGAATTAAACATCATCGAATTAGGCAATATTTTGCTGTTTTTACACGTTTTTGTGAATTTCCAGTTTATTGTTGATAATTCATTATATATACGATAAAAATGATACAAACACACAATTGATTAGATAATAGCCATAAATACTTCATTTTCAATCATCTATTTGTTTCTCGTTGAAATACTGAGTAAGATATTGAAAGGGCAGAAGTTCTGTTTTTATTGCATATATCGACGTTTCAGCCGGAATAGAGCGGTTTTACGTGTACATCTTCCATCGGTAATATAAACGTAAAATCAGGAACATTTTAGTTAATTCTAATGAAAACAAATTGATTTTTATCATTTGGATTGGAAACAACATTGTCATATGTCTTTTGTTGGATCTAAATAATACGAAACCTCGCTTTATGATTCGAAGTTAAAATCCTCAAATTTGGTATAATTGTGACTTTTTCACGTTTTTCATGTAGTTTTATATTACGTAAATATATTCATTTTACCAATATTTCGATACTATTTCATGTAGTATCACGATATGTGAATTGGCCTTCAAATCTCAGAATATCGCATAATATTGCATTTTAAGCAAGTTTTCTTGCATTTTGTTTCGTACTAAAAATCATCGAATTTAGTAATATTTTGACGTTTATCATCTCCTTTTTCCTTTATGTGATATAAACAAAATATCATCGAATTTGGCAATATTTTGCAGTTTTTCCACGTTTTGTAAATTTCCAGTTTATTGTTATTAATTCATTAAATATACGATAAAAATGATACAAACACATAATTGATTAGATAATAACCTTAAATACTTCATTTTCAATCATCTATTTGTTTCTCGTTAAAATACTGAGTAAGATATTGAAAAGGGGAGAAGTTCGGTTTTTATTGCATATATCGACGTTTCAGCCGGAATAGAGTGATTTTACGTGTACATCTTCCATCGGAAATATAAACGGAAAATCAGGAACATTTTAGTTAATTCTAATGAAAACACATTGATTTTTATCATTTGTATTGGAAACAACATTGTCATATGTCTTTTGTTGGATCTAAATATTACGAAACCTCGTTCTATGATTCGAAGCTAAAATCCACAAATTTGGAATAATAGTGATTTTTTCACGTTTTCATGTTGTCACGTTTTCATATTACGTAAATATATTCATTTTTACCAATATTTCGATACTATTTCATGTAGTATCACGATATGTGATTTTGCCTTCATATCTCAGATTTTCGCATAATATTGCATTTTAAGCAAGTTTTCTTGCATTTTTGTTTCGTACTAAACATCATCGAATTTAGCAATATTTTGACGTTTATCATCCCCTTTTCCTTTATGTGATTTAAACAAAATATCATCGAATTAGGCAATATTTTTGCCGTTTTTGCACGTTTTTGCGAATTTTCAGTTTAATGGAATTAATTCATATAATATACGATAAATATGATACAAACACGTAATAGATTAGATAATAAACTTAAATACTTCATCTTCAATTATCTATTTGTTTCTCGTTGAAATACTGAGTAAGATATTGAAAAGGTGAGAAGTTCGGTTTTTATTGCATATATCGACGTTTCAGCCGGAATAGAGCGGTTTTACGTGTACATCTTCCATAGGTAATATAAACGGAAAATCAGGAACATTTTAGTTAATTCTAAAGAAAACAAATTGATTTTTATCATTTGTATTGGAAACCACATTGTCATATGTCTTTTGTTGGATCTAAATAATACGAAACCTCGCTTTATGATTCGAAGTTAAAATCCTCAAATTTGGTATAATAGTGACTTTTTCACGTTTTTCATGTAGTTTTATATTACGTAAATATATTCATTTTTACCAATATTTCGATACTATTTCATGTAGTATCGCGATATGTGATTTGGCCTTCATATCTCAGATTTTCGCATAATACTGCATTTTAAGCAAGTTTTCTTGCATTTTTGTTTCGTACTAAACATCATCGAATTTAGCAATATTTTGACGTTTATCATCCCCTTTTCCTTTTTGTGAGTTAATCATCGAATTAAACATCATCGAATTAGGCAATATTTTGCTGTTTTTACACGTTTTTGTGAATTTCCAGTTTATTGTTGATAATTCATTATATATACGATAAAAATGATACAAACACACAATTGATTAGATAATAGCCATAAATACTTCATTTTCAATCATCTATTTGTTTCTCGTTGAAATACTGAGTAAGATATTGAAAGGGCAGAAGTTCTGTTTTTATTGCATATATCGACGTTTCAGCCGGAATAGAGCGGTTTTACGTGTACATCTTCCATCGGTAATATAAACGTAAAATCAGGAACATTTTAGTTAATTCTAATGAAAACAAATTGATTTTTATCATTTGGATTGGAAACAACATTGTCATATGTCTTTTGTTGGATCTAAATAATACGAAACCTCGCTTTATGATTCGAAGTTAAAATCCTCAAATTTGGTATAATTGTGACTTTTTCACGTTTTTCATGTAGTTTTATATTACGTAAATATATTCATTTTACCAATATTTCGATACTATTTCATGTAGTATCACGATATGTGAATTGGCCTTCAAATCTCAGAATATCGCATAATATTGCATTTTAAGCAAGTTTTCTTGCATTTTGTTTCGTACTAAAAATCATCGAATTTAGTAATATTTTGACGTTTATCATCTCCTTTTTCCTTTATGTGATATAAACAAAATATCATCGAATTTGGCAATATTTTGCAGTTTTTCCACGTTTTGTAAATTTCCAGTTTATTGTTATTAATTCATTAAATATACGATAAAAATGATACAAACACATAATTGATTAGATAATAACCTTAAATACTTCATTTTCAATCATCTATTTGTTTCTCGTTAAAATACTGAGTAAGATATTGAAAAGGGGAGAAGTTCGGTTTTTATTGCATATATCGACGTTTCAGCCGGAATAGAGTGATTTTACGTGTACATCTTCCATCGGAAATATAAACGGAAAATCAGGAACATTTTAGTTAATTCTAATGAAAACACATTGAATTTTATCATTTGTATTGGAAACAACATTGTCATATGTCTTTTGTTGGATCTAAATATTACGAAACCTCGTTCTATGATTCGAAGCTAAAATCCACAAATTTGGAATAATAGTGATTTTTTCACGTTTTCATGTTTTCACGTTTTCATATTACGTAAATATATTCATTTTTACCAATATTTCGATACTATTTCATGTAGTATCACGATATGTGATTTTGCCTTCATATCTCAGATTTTCGCATAATATTGCATTTTAAGCAAGTTTTCTTGCATTTTTGTTTCGTACTAAACATCATCGAATTTAGCAATATTTTGACGTTTATCATCCCCTTTTCCTTTATGTGATTTAAACAAAATATCATCGAATTAGGCAATATTTTTGCCGTTTTTGCACGTTTTTGCGAATTTTCAGTTTAATGGAATTAATTCATATAATATACGATAAATATGATACAAACACGTAATAGATTAGATAATAAACTTAAATACTTCATCTTCAATTATCTATTTGTTTCTCGTTGAAATACTGAGTGAGATATTGAAAAGGTGAGAAGTTCGGTTTTTATTGCATATATCGACGTTTCAGCCGGAATAGAGCGGTTTTACGTGTACATCTTCCATAGGTAATATAAACGGAAAATCAGGAACATTTTAGTTAATTCTAAAGAAAACAAATTGATTTTTATCATTTGTATTGGAAACCACATTGTCATATGTCTTTTGTTGGATCTAAATAATACGAAACCTCGCTTTATGATTCGAAGTTAAAATCCTCAAATTTGGTATAATAGTGACTTTTTCACGTTTTTCATGTAGTTTTATATTACGTAAATATATTCATTTTTACCAATATTTCGATACTATTTCATGTAGTATCGCGATATGTGATTTGGCCTTCATATCTCAGATTTTCGCATAATACTGCATTTTAAGCAAGTTTTCTTGCATTTTTGTTTCGTACTAAACATCATCGAATTTAGCAATATTTTGACGTTTATCATCCCCTTTTCCTTTTTGTGAGTTAATCATCGAATTAAACATCATCGAATTAGGCAATATTTTGCTGTTTTTACACGTTTTTGTGAATTTCCAGTTTATTGTTGATAATTCATTATATATACGATAAAAATGATACAAACACACAATTGATTAGATAATAGCCATAAATACTTCATTTTCAATCATCTATTTGTTTCTCGTTGAAATACTGAGTAAGATATTGAAAGGGCAGAAGTTCTGTTTTTATTGCATATATCGACGTTTCAGCCGGAATAGAGCGGTTTTACGTGTACATCTTCCATCGGTAATATAAACGTAAAATCAGGAACATTTTAGTTAATTCTAATGAAAACAAATTGATTTTTATCATTTGGATTGGAAACAACATTGTCATATGTCTTTTGTTGGATCTAAATAATACGAAACCTCGCTTTATGATTCGAAGTTAAAATCCTCAAATTTGGTATAATTGTGACTTTTTCACGTTTTTCATGTAGTTTTATATTACGTAAATATATTCATTTTACCAATATTTCGATACTATTTCATGTAGTATCACGATATGTGAATTGGCCTTCAAATCTCAGAATATCGCATAATATTGCATTTTAAGCAAGTTTTCTTGCATTTTGTTTCGTACTAAAAATCATCGAATTTAGTAATATTTTGACGTTTATCATCTCCTTTTTCCTTTATGTGATATAAACAAAATATCATCGAATTTGGCAATATTTTGCAGTTTTTCCACGTTTTGTAATTTTCCAGTTTATTGTTATTAATTCATTAAATATACGATAAAAATGATACAAACACATAATTGATTAGATAATAACCTTAAATACTTCATTTTCAATCATCTATTTGTTTCTCGTTAAAATACTGAGTAAGATATTGAAAAGGGGAGAAGTTCGGTTTTTATTGCATATATCGACGTTTCAGCCGGAATAGAGTGATTTTACGTGTACATCTTCCATCGGAAATATAAACGGAAAATAAGGAACATTTTAGTTAATTCTAATGAAAACACATTGATTTTTATCATTTGTATTGGAAACAACATTGTCATATGTCTTTTGTTGGATCTAAATATTACGAAACCTCGTTCTATGATTCGAAGCTAAAATCCACAAATTTGGAATAATAGTGATTTTTTCACGTTTTCATGTTTTCACGTTTTCGTATTACGTAAATATATTCATTTTTACCAATATTTCGATACTATTTCATGTAGTATCACGATATGTGATTTTGCCTTCATATCTCAGATTTTCGCATAATATTGCATTTTAAGCAAGTTTTCTTGCATTTTTGTTTCGTACTAAACATCATCGAATTTAGCAATATTTTGACGTTTATCATCCCCTTTTCCTTTATGTGATTTAAACAAAATATCATCGAATTAGGCAATATTTTTGCCTTTTTTGCACGTTTTTGCGAATTTTCAGTTTAATGGAATTAATTCATATAATATACGATAAATATGATACAAACACGTAATAGATTAGATAATAAACTTAAATACTTCATCTTCAATTATCTATTTGTTTCTCGTTGAAATACTGAGTAAGATATTGAAAAGGTGAGAAGTTCGGTTTTTATTGCATATATCGACGTTTCAGCCGGAATAGAGCGGTTTTACGTGTACATCTTCCATAGGCAATATAAACGGAAAATCAGGAACATTTTAGTTAATTCTAAAGAAAACAAATTGATTTTTATCATTTGTATTGGAAACCACATTGTCATATGTCTTTTGTTGGATCTAAATAATACGAAACCTCGCTTTATGATTCGAAGTTAAAATCCTCAAATTTGGTATAATAGTGACTTTTTCACGTTTTTCATGTAGTTTTATATTACGTAAATATATTCATTTTTACCAATATTTCGATACTATTTCATGTAGTATCGCGATATGTGATTTGGCCTTCATATCTCAGATTTTCGCATAATACTGCATTTTAAGCAAGTTTTCTTGCATTTTTGTTTCGTACTAAACATCATCGAATTTAGCAATATTTTGACGTTTATCATCCCCTTTTCCTTTATGTGAGTTAAACAAAATATCATCGAATTAGGCAATATTTTGCTGTTTTTACACGTTTTTGTGAATTTCCAGTTTATTGTTGATAATTCATTATATATACGATAAAAATGAGACAAACACATAATTGATTAGATAATAACCTTAAATACTTCATTTTCAATCATCTATTTGTTTCTCGTTAAAATACTGAGTAAGATATTGAAAAGGGGAGAAGTTCGGTTTTTATTTCATATATCGACGTTTCAGCCGGAATAGAGCGATTTTACGTGTACATCTTCCATCGGTAATATAAACGGAAAATCAGGAACATTTTAGTTAATTCTAATGAAAACACATTGATTTTTATCATTTATATTGGAAACAACATTGGCATATGTCTTTTGTTGGATCTAGATAATACGAAGCCTCGTTCTATGATTCGAAGCTAAAATCCACAAATTTGGAAAAATAGTGATTTTTTTCACGTTTTCATGTAGTTTAACATTACGTAAATATATTCATTTTTTACCAATATTTCGATACTATTTCATGTAGTATCGCGATATGTGATTTGGCCTTCATATCTCAGATTTTCGCATAATATTGCATTTTAAGCAAGTTTTCTTGCATTTTTGTTTCGTACTAAACATCATCGAATTTAGCAATATTTTGACGTTTATCATCCCCTTTTCCTTTATGTGAGTGAGTTAAACAAAATATCATCGAATTAGGCAAAATTTTGCTTGTTTTACACGTTTTTGTGAATTTCCAGTTTATTGTTGATAATTCATTATATATACGATAAAAATGATACAAACACATAATTGATTAGATAATAACCTTAAATACTTCATTTTCAATCATCTATTTGTTTCTCGTTAAAATACTGAGTAAGATATTGAAAAGGGGAGAAGTTCGGTTTTTATTGCATATATCGACGTTTCAGCCGGAATAGAGCGATTTTACGTGTACATCTTCCATCGGTAATATAAACGGAAAATCAGGAACATTTTAGTAAATTCTAATGAAAACACATTGATTTTTATCATTTGGATTGCAAACAACATTGTCATATGTCTTTTGTTGGATCTAAATAATACGAAACCTCGCTTTATGATTCGAAGTTAAAATCCACAAATTTGGAATAATAGTGATTTTTTCACGTTTTCATGTAGTTTGATATTACGTAAATATATTCATTTTTACCAATATTTCGATACTATTTCATGTAGTATCACGATATGTGATTTGGCCTTCATATATCAGATTTCCGCATAATATTGCATTTTAAGCAAGTTTTCTTGCATTTTTGTTTCGTACTAAACATCATCGAATTTAGCAATATTTTGACGTTTATCATCCCCTTTTCCTTTATGTGATATAAACAAAATATCATCGAATTAGGCAATATTTTGCCGTTTTTGCACGTTTTTGCGAATTTTCAGTTTAATGGTAATAATTCATATAATATACGATAAAAAGATACAAACACATAATTGATTAGATAATAACCTTAAATACTTCATTTTCAGTCATCTATTTGTTTCTCGTTAAAATACTGAGTAAGATATTGAAAAGGGGAGAAGTTCGGTTTTTATTGCATATATCGACGTTTCAGCCGGAATAGAGCGGTTTTACGTGTACATCTTCCATCAGTAATATAAACGGAAAATCAGGAACATTTTAGTTAATTCTAAAGAAAACAAATTGATTTTTATCATTTGTATTGGAAACCACATTGTCATATGTCTTTTGTTGGATCTAAATAATACGAAACCTCGCTCTATGATTCGAAGTTAAAATCCACAAATTTGGAAAAATAGTGATTTTTTCACGTTTTCATGTAGTTTGATATTACGTAAATATATTCGTTTTTACCAATATTTCGATACTATTTCATGTAGTATCACGATATGTGATTTGGCCTTCATATCTCAGATTTTCGCATAATATTGTATTTTAAGCAAGTTTTCTTGCATTTTTGTTTCGTACTAAACATCATCGAATTTAGCAATATTCTGACGTTTATCATCCCCTTTTCCTTTATGTGAGTTAAACGAAATATAATCGAATTAGGCAATATTTTGCTGTTTTTACACGTTTTTGTGAATTTCCAGTTTATTGTTGATAATTCATTATATATACGATAAAAATGATACAAACACATAATTGATTAGATAATAGCCATAAATACTTCATTTTCAATCATCAATTTGTTTCTCGTTGAAATACAGAGTAAGATATTGAAAAGGGCAGAAGTTCTGTTTTTATTGCATATATCGACGTTTCAGGCGGAATAGAGCGGTTTAACGTGTACATCTTCCATCGGTAATATAAACGTAAAATCAGGAACATTTTAGTTAATTCTAATGAAAACAAATTGATTTTTATCATTTGGATTGGAAACAACATTGTCATATGTCTTTTGTTGGATCTAAATAATACGAAACCTCGCTTTATGATTCGAAGTTAAAATCCTCAAATTTGGTATAATTGTGACTTTTTCACGTTTTTCATGTAGTTTTATATTACGTAAATATATTCATTTTACCAATATTTCGATACTATTTCATGTAGTATCACGATATGTGAATTGGCCTTCAAATCTCAGAATATCGCATAATATTGCATTTTAAGCAAGTTTTCTTGCATTTTGTTTCGTACTAAAAATCATCGAATTTAGTAATATTTTGACGTTTATCATCTCCTTTTTCCTTTATGTGATATAAACAAAATATCATCGAATTTGGCAATATTTTGCAGTTTTTCCACGTTTTGTAAATTTCCAGTTTATTGTTATTAATTCATTAAATATACGATAAAAATGATACAAACACATAATTGATTAGATAATAACCTTAAATACTTCATTTTCAATCATCTATTTGTTTCTCGTTAAAATACTGAGTAAGATATTGAAAAGGGGAGAAGTTCGGTTTTTATTGCATATATCGACGTTTCAGCCGGAATAGAGTGATTTTACGTGTACATCTTCCATCGGAAATATAAACGGAAAATCAGGAACATTTTAGTTAATTCTAATGAAAACACATTGATTTTTATCATTTGTATTGGAAACAACATTGTCATATGTCTTTTGTTGGATCTAAATATTACGAAACCTCGTTCTATGGTTCGAAGCTAAAATCCACAAATTTGGAATAATAGTGATTTTTTCACGTTTTCATGTTTTCACGTTTTCATATTACGTAAATATATTCATTTTTACCAATATTTCGATACTATTTCATGTAGTATCACGATATGTGATTTTGCCTTCATATCTCAGATTTTCGCATAATATTGCATTTTAAGCAAGTTTTCTTGCATTTTTGTTTCGTACTAAACATCATCGAATTTAGCAATATTTTGACGTTTATCATCCCCTTTTCCTTTATGTGATTTAAACAAAATATCATCGAATTAGGCAATATTTTTGCCGTTTTTGCACGTTTTTGTGAATTTCCAGTTTATTGTTGATAATTCATTATATATACGATAAAAATGAGACAAACACATAATTGATTAGATAATAACCTTAAATACTTCATTTTCAATCATCTATTTGTTTCTCGTTAAAATACTGAGTAAGATATTGAAAAGGGGAGAAGTTCGGTTTTTATTGCATATATCGACGTTTCAGCCGGAATAGAGCGATTTTACGTGTACATCTTCCATCGGTAATATAAACGGAAAATCAGGAACATTTTAGTTAATTCTAATGAAAACACATTGATTTTTATCATTTATATTGGAAACAACATTGGCATATGTCTTTTGTTGGATCTAGATAATACGAAGCCTCGTTCTATGATTCGAAGCTAAAATCCACAAATTTGGAAAAATAGTGATTTTTTTCACGTTTTCATGTAGTTTAACATTACGTAAATATATTCATTTTTACCAATATTTCGATACTATTTCATGTAGTATCGCGATATGTGATTTGGCCTTCATATCTCAGATTTTCGCATAATATTGCATTTTAAGCAAGTTTTCTTGCATTTTTGTTTCGTACTAAACATCATCGAATTTAGCAATATTTTGACGTTTATCATCCCCTTTTCCTTTATGTGAGTGAGTTAAACAAAATATCATCGAATTAGGCAAAATTTTGCTTGTTTTACACGTTTTTGTGAATTTCCAGTTTATTGTTGATAATTCATTATATATACGATAAAAATGATACAAACACATAATTGATTAGATAATAACCTTAAATACTTCATTTTCAATCATCTATTTGTTTCTCGTTAAAATACTGAGTAAGATATTGAAAAGGGGAGAAGTTCGGTTTTTATTGCATATATCGACGTTTCAGCCGGAATAGAGCGATTTTACGTGTACATCTTCCATCGGTAATATAAACGGAAAATCAGGAACATTTTAGTTAATTCTAATGAAAACACATTGATTTTTATCATTTGGATTGCAAACAACATTGTCATATGTCTTTTGTTGGATCTAAATAATACGAAACCTCGTTCTATGATTCGAAGCTAAAATCCACAAATTTGGAATAATAGTGATTTTTTCACGTTTTCATGTAGTTTGATATTACGTAAATATATTCATTTTTACCAATATTTCGATACTATTTCATGTAGTATCGCGATATGTGATTTGGCCTTCATATCTCAAATTTTCGCATAATATTGCATTTTAAGCAAGTTTTCTTGCATTTTTGTTTCGTACTAAACATCATCGAATTTAGCAATAATTTGACGTTTATCATCCCCTATTCCGTTTTGTGATTTAAACAAAATATCATCGAATTAGGCAATATTTTGCCGTTTTTGCACGTTTTTGCGAATTTTCAGTTTAATGGTAATAATTCATATAATATACAATAAATATGATACAAACTCGTAATAGATTAGATAATAAACTTAAATACTTCATCTACAATTATCTATTTGTTTCTCGTTGAAACACTGAGTAAGATATTGAAAAGGTGAGAAGTTCAGTTTTTATTGCATATATCGACGTTTCAGCCGGAATAGAGCGATTTTACGTGTACATCTTCCATCGGTAATATAAACGGAAAATCAGGAACATTTTAGTTAATTCTAAAGAAAACAAATTGATTTTTATCATTTGTATTGGAAACCACATTGTCATATGTCTTTTGTTGGATCTAAATAATACGAAACCTCGCTCTATGATTCGAAGTTAAAATCCACAAATTTGGAATAATAGTGATTTTTTCACGTTTTCATGTAGTTTGATATTACGTAAATATATTCGTTTTTACCAATATTTCGATACTATTTCATGTAGTATCACGATATGTGATTTGGCCTTCATATCTCAGATTTTCGCATAATATTGCATTTTAAGCAAGTTTTCTTGCATTTTTGTTTCGTACTAAACATCATCGAATTTAGCAATAATTTGGCGTTTATCATCCCCTAATCCTTTATGTGATTTAAACAAAATATCATCGAATTAGGCAATATTTTGCCGTTTTTGCACGTTTTTGCGAATTTTCAGTTTAATGGTAATAATTCATATAATATACAATAAATATGATACAAACTCGTAATAGATTAGATAATAAACATAAATACTTCATCTACAATTATCTATTTGTTTCTCGTTGAAACACTGAGTAAGATATTGAAAAGGTGAGAAGTTCGGTTTTTATTGCATATATCGACGTTTCAGCCGGAATAGAGCGATTTTACGTGTACATCTTCCATCGGTAATATAAACGGAAAATCAGGAACATTTTAGTTAATTCTAAAGAAAACAAATTGATTTTTATCATTTGTATTGGAAACCACATTGTCATATGTCTTTTGTTGGATCTAAATAATACGAAACCTCGCTTTATGATTCGAAGTTAAAATCCTCAAATTTGGTATAATAGTGACTTTTTCACGTTTTTCATGGAGTTTTATATTACGTAAATATATTCATTTTTACCAATACTTTGATACTATTTCATGTCGTATCACGATATGTGAATTGGGCTTCAAATCTCAGAATATCGCATAATATTGCATTTTAAGCAAGTTTTCTTGCATTTTGTTTCGTACTAAAAATCATCGAACTTAGTAATATTTTGACGTTTATCATCTCTTTTTTCCTTTATGTGATATAAACAAAATATCATCGAATTAAGCAATATTTTGCAGTTTTTCCACGTTTTGTAAATTTCCAGTTTATTGTTATTAATTCATTAAATATACGATAAAAATGATACAAACACATAATTGATTAGATAATAACCTTAAATACTTCATTTTCAATCATCTATTTGTTTCTCGTTTAAATACTGAGTAAGATATTGATAAGGGGAGAAGTTCGGTTTTTATTGCATATATCGACGTTTCAGCCGGAATAGAGCGATTTTACGTGTACATCTTCCATCGGTAATATAAACGGAAAATCAGGAACATTTTAGTTAATTCTAATGAAAACACATTGATTTTTATCATTTGTATTGGAAACAACATTGTCATATGTCTTTTGTTGGATCTAAATATTACGAAACCTCGTTCTATGATTCGAAGCTAAAATCCACAAATTTGGAATAATAGTGATTTTTTCACGTTATCATGTTTTCACGTTTTCATATTACGTAAATATATTCATTTTTACCAATATTTCGATACTATTTCATGTAGTATCACGATATGTGATTTTGCCTTCATATCTCAGATTTTCGCATAATATTGCATTTTAAGCAAGTTTTCTTGCATTTTTGTTTCGTACTAAACATCATCGAATTTAGCAATATTTTGACGTTTATCATCCCCTTTTCCTTTATGTGATTTAAACAAAATATCATCGAATTAGGCCATATTTTTGCCGTTTTTGCACGTTTTTGCGAATTTTCAGTTTAATGGAATTAATTCATATAATATACGATAAATATGATACAAACACGTAATAGATTAGATAATAAACTTAAATACTTCATCTTCAATTATCTATTTGTTTCTCGTTGAAATACTGAGTAAGATATTGAAAAGGTGAGAAGTTCGGTTTTTATTGCATATATCGACGTTTCAGCCGGAATAGAGCGGTTTTACGTGTACATCTTCCATCGGTAATATAAACGAAAAATCAGGAACATTTTAGTTAATTCTAAAGAAAACAAATTGATTTTTATCATTTGTATTGGAAACCACATTGTCATATGTCTTTTGTTGGATCTAAATAATACGAAACCTCGCTTTATGATTCGAAGTTAAAATCCTCAAATTTGGTATAATAGTGACTTTTTCACGTTTTTCATGTAGTTTTATATTACGTAAATATATTCATTTTTACCAATACTTTGATACTATTTCATGTCGTATCACGATATGTGAATTGGGCTTCAAATCTCAGAATATCGCATAATAATGCATTTTAAGCAAGTTTTCTTGCATTTTGTTTCGTACTAAAAATCATCGAACTTAGTAATATTTTGACGTTTATCATCTCTTTTTTCCTTTATGTGATATAAACAAAATATCATCGAATTAGGCAATATTTTGCAGTTTTTCCACGTTTTGTAAATTTCTAGTTTATTGTTATTAATTCATTAAATATACGATAAAAATGATACAAACACATAATTGATTAGATAATAACCTTAAATACTTCATTTTCAATCATCTATTTGTTTCTCGTTAAAATACTGAGTAAGATATTGAAAAGGGGAGAAGTTCGGTTTTTATTGCATATATCGACGTTTCAGCCGGAATAGAGCGATTTTACGTGTACATCTTCCATCGGTAATATAAACGGAAAATCAGGAACATTTTAGTTAATTCTAATGAAAACACATTGATTTTTATCATTTGTATTGGAAACAACATTGTCATATGTCTTTTGTTGGATCTAAATAATACGAAACCTCGTTCTATGATTCGAAGCTAAAATCCACAAATTTGGAATAGTAGTGATTTTTTCACGTTTTCATGTTGTTTGATATTACGTAAATATATTCATTTTTACCAATATTTCGATACTATTTCATGTAGTATCGCGATATGTGATTTGGCCTTCATATCTCAGATTTTCGCATAATATTGCATTTTAAGCAAGTTTTCTTGCATTTTTGTTTCGTACTAAACATCATCAAATTTAGCAATAATTTGGCGTTTATCATCCCCTATTCCTTTATGTGATTTAAACAAAATATCATCGAATTAGGCAATATTTTGCCGTTTTTGCACGTTTTTGCGAATTTTCAGTTTAATGGTAATAATTCATATAATATACAATAAATATGATACAAACTCGTAATAGATTAGATAATAAACTTAAATACTTCATCTACAATTATCTATTTGTTTCTCGTTGAAACACTGAGTAAGATATTGAAAAGGTGAGAAGGTCGGTTTTTATTGCATATATCGACGTTTCAGCCGGAATAGAGCGATTTTACGTGTACATCTTCCATCGGTAATATAAACGGAAAATCAGGAACATTTTAGTTAATTCTAAAGAAAACAAATTGATTTTTATCATTTGTATTGGAAACCACATTGTCATATGTCTTTTGTTGGATCTAAATAATACGAAACCTCGCTTTATGATTCGAAGTTAAAATCCTCAAATTTGGTATAATAGTGACTTTTTCACGTTTTTCATGTAGTTTTATATTACGTAAATATATTCATTTTTACCAATACTTTGATACTATTTCATGTCGTATCACGATATGTGAATTGGGCTTCAAATCTCAGAATATCGCATAATATTGCATTTTAAGCAAGTTTTCTTGCATTTTGTTTCGTACTAAAAATCATCGAACTTAGTAATATTTTGACGTTTATCATCTCTTTTTTCCTTTATGTGATATAAACAAAATATCATCGAATTAGGCAATATTTTGCAGTTTTTCCACGTTTTGTAAATTTCCAGTTTATTGTTATTAATTCATTAAATATACGATAAAAATGATACAAACACATAATTGATTAGATAATAACCTTAAATACTTCATTTTCAATCATCTATTTGTTTCTCGTTAAAATACTGAGTAAGATATTGAAAAGGGGAGAAGTTCGGTTTTTATTGCATATATCGACGTTTCAGCCGGAATAGAGCGATTTTACGTGTACATCTTCCATCGGTAATATAAACGGAAAATCAGGAACATTTTAGTTAATTCTAATGAAAACACATTGATTTTTATCATTTGTATTGGAAACAACATTGTCATATGTCTTTTGTTGGATCTAAATAATACGAAACCTCGTTCTATGATTCGAAGCTAAAATCCACATATTTGGAATAATAGTGATTTTTTCACGTTTTCATGTAGTTTGATATTACGTAAATATATTCATTTTTACCAATATTTCGATACTATTTCATGTAGTATCGCGATATGTGATTTGGCCTTCATATCTCAGATTTTCGCATAATATTGCATTTTAAGCAAGTTTTCTTGCATTTTTGTTTCGTACTAAACATCATCGAATTTAGCAATAATTTGGCGTTTATCATCCCCTATTCCTTTATGTGATTTAAACAAAATATCATCGAATTAGGCAATATTTTGCCGTTTTTGCACGTTTTTGCGAATTTTCAGTTTAATGGTAATAATTCATATAATATACAATAAATATGATACAAACTCGTAATAGATTAGATAATAAACTTAAATACTTCATCTACAATTATCTATTTGTTTCTCGTTGAAACACTGAGTAAGATATTGAAAAGGTGAGAAGTTCGGTTTTTATTGCATATATCGACGTTTCAGCCGGAATAGAGCGATTTTACGTGTACATCTTCCATCGGTAATATAAACGGAAAATCAGGAACATTTTAGTTAATTCTAAAGAAAACAAATTGATTTTTATCATTTGTATTGGAAACCACATTGTCATATGTCTTTTGTTGGATCTAAATAATACGAAACCTCGCTCTATGATTCGAAGTTAAAATCCACAAATTTGGAATAATAGTGATTTTTTCACGTTTTCATGTAGTTTGATATTACGTAAATATATTCGTTTTTGCCAATATTTCGATACTCTTTCATGTAGTATCACGATATGTGATTTGACCTTCATATCTCAGATTTTCCCATAATATTGCATTTTAAGCAAGTTTTCTTGCATTTTTGTTTCGTACTAAACATCATCGAAATTAGCAATATTCTGACGTTTATCATCCCCTTTTCCTTTATGTGAGTTAAACAAAATATCATCGAATTAGGCAATATTTTGCTGTTTTTACACGTTTTTGTGAATTTCCAGTTTATTGTTGATAATTCATTATATATACGATAAAAATGATACAAACACATAATTGATTAGATAATAGCCATAAATACTTCATTTTCAATCATCTATTTGTTTCTCGTTGAAATACTGAGTAAGATATTGAAAAGGGCAGAAGTTCTGTTTTTATTGCATATATCGACGTTTCAGCCGGAATAGAGCGGTTTTACGTGTACATCTTCCATCGGTAATATAAACGTAAAATCAGGAACATTTTAGTTAATTCTAATGAAAACAAATTGATTTTTATCATTTGGATTGGAAACAACATTGTCATATGTCTTTTGTTGGATCTAAATAATACGAAACCTCGCTTTATGATTCGAAGTTAAAATCCTCAAATTTGGTATAATTGTGACTTTTTCACGTTTTTCATGTAGTTTTATATTACATAAATATATTCATTTTTACCAATATTTCGATGCTATTTCATGTAGTATCACGATATGTGAATTGGCCTTCAAATCTCAGAATATCGCATAATATTGCATTTTAAGCAAGTTTTCTTGCATTTTGTTTCGTACTAAAAATCATCGAATTTAGTAATATTTTGACGTTTATCATCTCCTTTTTCCTTTATGTGATATAAACAAAATATCATTGAATTAGGCAATATTTTGCAGTTTTTCCACGTTTTGTAAATTTCCAGTTTATTGTTATTAATTCATTAAATATACGATAAAAATGATACAAACACATAATTGATTAGATAATAACCTTAAATACTTCATATTCAATCATCTATTTGTTTCTCGTTAAAATACTGAGTAAGATATTGATAAGGGGAGAAGTTCGGTTTTTATTGCATATATCGACGTTTCAGCCGGAATAGAGCGATTTTACGTGTACATCTTCCATCGGTAATATAAACGGAAAATCAGGAACATTTTAGTTAATTCTAATGAAAACACATTGATTTTTATCATTTGTATTGGAAACAACATTGTCATATGTCTTTTATTGGATCTAAATATTACGAAACCTCGTTCCATGATTCGAAGCTAAAATCCACAAATTTGTAATAATAGTGATTTTTTTCACGTTTTCATGTTTTCACGTTTTCATATTACGTAAATATATTCATTTTTACCAATATTTCGATACTATTTCATGTAGTATCACGATATGTGATTTTGCCTTCATATCTCTGATTTTCGCATAATATTGCATTTTAAGCAAGTTTTCTTGCATTTTTGTTTCGTACTAAACATCATCGAATTTAGCAATATTTTGACGTTTATCATCCCCTTTTCCTTTATGTGATTTAAACAAAATATCATCGAATTAGGCCATATTTTTTCCGTTTTTGCACGTTTTTGCGAATTTTCAGTTTAATGGAATTAATTCATATAATATACGATAAATATGATACAAACACGTAATAGATTAGATAATAAATTTAAATACTTCATCTTCAATTATCTATTTGTTTCTCGTTGAAATACTGAGCAAGATATTGAAAAGGTGAGAAGTTCGGTTTTTATTGCATATATCGACGTTTCAGCCGGAATAGAGCGGTTTTACGTGTACATCTTCCATCGGTAATATAAACGGAAAATCAGGAACATTTTAGTTAATTCTAATGAAAACACATTGATTTTTATCATTTATATTGGAAACAACATTGGCATATGTCTTTTGTTGGATCTAAATAATACGAAGCCTCGTTCTTTGATTCGAAGCTAAAATCCACAAATTTGGAAAAATAGTGATTTTTTCACGTTTTCATGTAGTTTGACATTACGTAAATATATTCATTTTTACCAATATTTCGATACTATTTCATGTAGTATCGCGATATGTGATTTGGCCTTCATATCTCAGATTTTCGCATAATATTGTATTTTAAGCAAGTTTTCTTGCATTTTTGTTTCGTACTAAACATCATCGAATTTAGCAATATTTTGACGTTTATCATCCCCTTTTTCTTTATGTGAGTTAAACAAAATATCATCGAATTAGGCAATATTTTGCTGTTTTTACACGTTTTTGTGAATTTCCAGTTTATTGTAGATAATTCATTATATATACGATAAAAATGATAGAAACACATAATTGATTAGATAATAACCTTAAATACTTCATTTTCAATCATCTATTTGTTTCTCGTTAAAATACTGAGTAAGATATTGAAAAGGGGAGAAGTTCGGTTTTTATTGCATATATCGACGTTTCAGCCGGAATAGAGCGATTTTACGTGTACATCTTCCATCGGTAATATAAACGGAAAATCAGGAACATTTTAGTTAATTCCAATGAAAACACATTGATTTTTATCATTTGGATTGGAAACAACATTGTCATATGTCTTTTCTTGGATCTAAATAATACGAAACCTCGCTCTATGATTCGAAGTTAAAATCCACAAATTTGGAATAATAGTGATTTTTTCACGTTTTCATGTAGTTTGATATTACGTAAATATATTCATTTTTACCAATATTTCGATACTATTTCATGTAGTATCACGATATGTGATTTGGCCTTCATATCTCAGATTTCCGCATAATATTGCATTTTAAGCAAGTTTTCTTGCATTTTTGTTTCGTACTAAACATCATCGAATTTAGCAATATTCTGACGTTTATCATCCCCTTTTCCTTTATGTGAGTTAAACAAAATATCATCGAATTAGGCCATATTTTTGCCGTTTTTGCACGTTTTTGCGAATTTTCAGTTTAATGGAATTAATTCATATAATATACGATAAATATGATACAAACACGTAATAGATTAGATAATAAACTTAAATACTTCATCTTCAATTATCTATTTGTTTCTCGTTGAAATACTGAGTAAGATATTGAAAAGGTGAGAAGTTCGGTTTTTATTGCATATATCGACGTTTCAGCCGGAATAGAGCGGTTTTACGTGTACATCTTCCATCGGTAATATAAACGGAAAATCAGGAACATTTTAGTTAATTCTAATGAAAACACATTGATTTTTATCATTTGTATTGGAAACCACATTGTCATATGTCTTTTGTTGGATCTAAATAATATGAAACCTCGCTTTATGATTCGAAGTTAAAATCCTCAAATTTGGTATAATAGTGACTTTTTCACGTTTTTCATGAAGTTTTATATTACGTATATATATTAATTTTTACCAATATTTCGATACTATTTCATGTAGTATCACGATATGTGAACTGGCCTTCAAATCTCAGAATATCGCATAATATTGCATTTTAAGCAAGTTTTCTTGCATTTTGTTTCGTACTAAAAATCATCGAATTTAGTAATATTTTGACGTTTATCATCTCCTTTTTCCTTTATGTGATATAAGCAAAATATCATCGAATTAGGCAATATTTTGCAGTTTTTCCACGTTTTGTAAATTTCCAGTTTATTGTTATTAATTCATTAAATATACGATAAAAATGATACAAACACATAATTGATTAGATAATAACTATAAATACTTCATTTTCAATCATCTATTTGTTTCTCGTTAAAATACTGAGTAAGATATTGAAAAGGGGAGAAGTTCGGTTTTTATTGCATATATCGACGTTTCAGCCGGAATAGAGCGATTTTACGTGTACATCTTCCATCGGTAATATAAACGGAAAATCAGGAACATTTTAGTTAATTCTAATGAAAACACATTGATTTTTATCATTTATATTGGAAACAACATTGGCATATGTCTTTTGTTGGATCTAAATAATACGAAGCCTCGTTCTTTGATTCGAAGCTAAAATCCACAAATTTGGAAAAATATTGATTTTTTCACGTTTTCATGTAGTTTGACATTTCGTAAATATATTCATTTTTACCAATATTTCGATACTATTTCATGTAGTATCGCGATATGTGATTTGGCCTTCATATCTCAGATTTTCGCATAATATTGTATTTTAAGCAAGTTTTCTTGCATTTTTGTTTCGTACTAAACATCATCGAATTTAGCAATATTTTGACGTTTATCATCCCCTTTTCCTTTATGTGAGTTAAACAAAATATCATCGAATTAGGCAATATTTTGCTGTTTTTACACGTTTTTGTGAATTTCCAGTTTATTGTAGATAATTCATTATATATACGAAAAAAATGATAGAAACACATAATTGATTAGATAATAACCTTAAATACTTCATTTTCAATCATCTATTTGTTTCTCGTTAAAATACTGAGTAAGATATTGAAAAGGGGAGAAGTTCGGTTTTTATTGCATATATCGACGTTTCAGCCGGAATAGAGCGATTTTACGTGTACATCTCCATCGGTAATATAAACGGAAAATCAGGAACATTTTAGTTAATTCCAATGAAAACACATTGATTTTTATCATTTGGATTGGAAACAACATTGTCATATGTCTTTTCTTGGATCTAAATAATACGAAACCTCGCTCTATGATTCGAAGTTAAAATCCACAAATTTGGAATAATAGTGATTTTTTCACGTTTTCATGTAGTTTGATATTACGTAAATATATTCATTTTTACCAATATTTCGATACTATTTCATGTAGTATCACGATATGTGATTTGGCCTTCATATCTCAGATTTCCGCATAATATTGCATTTTAAGCAAGTTTTCTTGCATTTTTGTTTCGTACTAAACATCATCGAATTTAGCAATATTCTAACGTTTATCATCCCCTTTTCCTTTATGTGAGTTAAACAAAATATCATCGAATTAGGCCATATTTTTGCCGTTTTTGCTCGTTTTTGCGAATTTTCAGTTTAATGGAATTAATTCATATAATATACGATAAATGTGATACAAACACGTAATAGATTAGATAATAAACTTAAATACTTCATCTTCAATTATCTATTTGTTTCTCGTTGAAATACTGAGTAAGATATTGAAAAGGTGAGAAGTTCGATTTTTATTGCATATATCGACGTTTCAGCCGGAATAGAGCGGTTTTACGTGTACATCTTCCATCGGTAATATAAACGGAAAATCAGGAACATTTTAGTTAATTCTAATGAAAACACATTGATTTTTATCATTTGTATTGGAAACCACATTGTCATATGTCTTTTGTTGGATCTAAATAATATGAAACCTCGCTTTATGATTCGAAGTTAAAATCCTCAAATTTGGTATAATAGTGACTTTTTCACGTTTTTCATGTAGTTTTATATTACGTACATATATTCATTTTTACCAATATTTCGATACTATTTCATGTAGTATCACGATATGTGAACTGGCCTTCAAATCTCAGAATATCGCATAATATTGCATTTTAAGCAAGTTTTCTTGCATTTTGTTTCGTACTAAAAATCATCGAATTTAGTAATATTTTGACGTTTATCATCTCCTTTTTCCTTTATGTGATATAAGCAAAATATCATCGAATTAGGCAATATTTTGCAGTTTTTCCACGTTTTGTAAATTTCCAGTTTATTGTTATTAATTCATTAAATATACGATAAAAATGATACAAACACATAATTGATTAGATAATAACTATAAATACTTCATTTTCAATCATCTATTTGTTTCTCGTTAAAATACTGAGTAAGATATTGAAAAGGGGAGAAGTTCGGTTTTTATTGCATATATCGACGTTTCAGCCGGAATAGAGCGATTTTACGTGTACATCTTCCATCGGTAATATAAACGGAAAATCAGGAACATTTTAGTTAATTCTAATGAAAACACATTGATTTTTATCATTTATATTGGAAACAACATTGGCATATGTCTTTTGTTGGATCTAAATAATACGAAGCCTCGTTCTTTGATTCGAAGCTAAAATCCACAAATTTGGAAAAATATTGATTTTTTCACGTTTTCATGTAGTTTGACATTTCGTAAATATATTCATTTTTACCAATATTTCGATACTATTTCATGTAGTATCGCGATATGTGATTTGGCCTTCATATCTCAGATTTTCGCATAATATTGTATTTTAAGCAAGTTTTCTTGCATTTTTGTTTCGTACTAAACATCATCGAATTTAGCAATATTTTGACGTTTATCATCCCCTTTTCCTTTATGTGAGTTAAACAAAATATCATCGAATTAGGCAATATTTTGCTGTTTTTACACGTTTTTGTGAATTTCCAGTTTATTGTAGATAATTCATTATATATACGAAAAAAATGATAGAAACACATAATTGATTAGATAATAACCTTAAATACTTCATTTTCAATCATCTATTTGTTTCTCGTTAAAATACTGAGTAAGATATTGAAAAGGGGAGAAGTTCGGTTTTTATTGCATATATCGACGTTTCAGCCGGAATAGAGCGATTTTACGTGTACATCTTCCATCGGTAATATAAACGGAAAATCAGGAACATTTTAGTTAATTCCAATGAAAACACATTGATTTTTATCATTTGGATTGGAAACAACATTGTCATATGTCTTTTCTTGGATCTAAATAATACGAAACCTCGCTCTATGATTCGAAGTTAAAATCCACAAATTTGGAATAATAGTGATTTTTTCACGTTTTCATGTAGTTTGATATTACGTAAATATATTCATTTTTACCAATATTTCGATACTATTTCATGTAGTATCACGATATGTGATTTGGCCTTCATATCTCAGATTTCCGCATAATATTGCATTTTAAGCAAGTTTTCTTGCATTTTTGTTTCGTACTAAACATCATCGAATTTAGCAATATTCTAACGTTTATCATCCCCTTTTCCTTTATGTGAGTTAAACAAAATATCATCGAATTAGGCCATATTTTTGCCGTTTTAGCTCGTTTTTGCGAATTTTCAGTTTAATGGAATTAATTCATATAATATACGATAAATATGATACAAACACGTAATAGATTAGATAATAAACTTAAATACTTCATCTTCAATTATCTATTTGTTTCTCGTTGAAATACTGAGTAAGATATTGAAAAGGTGAGAAGTTCGACTTTTATTGCATATATCGACGTTTCAGCCGGAATAGAGCGGTTTTACGTGTACATCTTCCATCGGTAATATAAACGGAAAATCAGGAACATTTTAGTTAATTCTAATGAAAACACATTGATTTTTATCATTTGTATTGGAAACCACATTGTCATATGTCTTTTGTTGGATCTAAATAATATGAAACCTCGCTTTATGATTCGAAGTTAAAATCCTCAAATTTGGTATAATAGTGACTTTTTCACGTTTTTCATGTAGTTTTATATTACGTACATATATTCATTTTACCAATATTTCGATACTATTTCATGTAGTATCACGATATGTGAACTGGCCTTCAAATCTCAGAATATCGCATAATATTGCATTTTAAGCAAGTTTTCTTTCATTTTGTTTCGTACTAAAAATCATCGAATTTAGTAATATTTTGACGTTTATCATCTCCTTTTTCCTTTATGTGATATAAGCAAAATATCATCGAATTAGGCAATATTTTGCAGTTTTTCCACGTTTTGTAAATTTCCAGTTTATTGTTATTAATTCATTAAATATACGATAAAAATGATACAAACACATAATTGATTAGATAATAACTATAAATACTTCATTTTCAATCATCTATTTGTTTCTCGTTAAAATACTGAGTAGGATATTGAAAAGGGGAGAAGTTCGGTTTTTATTGCATATATCGACGTTTCAGCCGGAATAGAGCGATTTTACGTGTACATCTTCCATCGGTAATATAAACGGAAAATCAGGAACATTTTAGTTAATTCTAATGAAAACACATTGATTTTTATCATTTATATTGGAAACAACATTGGCATATGTCTTTTGTTGGATCTAAATAATACGAAGCCTCGTTCTTTGATTCGAAGCTAAAATCCACAAATTTGGAAAAATAGTGATTTTTTCACGTTTTCATGTAGTTTGACATTACGTAAATATATTCATTTTTACCAATATTTCGATACTATTTCATGTAGTATCGCGATATGTGATTTGGCCTTCATATCTCAGATTTTCGCATAATATTGTATTTTAAGCAAGTTTTCTTGCATTTTTGTTTCGTACTAAACATCATCGAATTTAGCAATATTTTGACGTTTATCATCCCCTTTTCCTTTATGTGAGTTAAACAAAATATCATCGAATTAGGCAATATTTTGCCGTTTTTGCACGTTTTTGCGAATTTTCAGTTTAATTGTAATACTTCATATAATATACGATAAAAATGATACAAACACAAAATTGATTAGATAATAACCTTAAATACTTCATTTTCAATCATCTATTTGTTTCTCTTTAAAATACTGAGTAAGATATTGAAAAGGGGAGAAGTTCGGTTTTTATTGCATATATCGACGTTTCAGCCGGAAGAGAGCGGTTTTACGTGTACATCTTCCATCGGTAATATAAACGGAAAATCAGGAACATTTTAGTAAATTCTAAAGAAAACAAAATGATTTTTATCATTTGTATTGGAAACCACATTGTCATATGTCTTTTGTTGGATCTAAATAATACGAAACCTCGCTCTATGATTCGAAGTTAAAATCCACAAATTTGGAATAATAGTGATTTTTTCACGTTTTCATGTAGTTTGATATTACGTAAATATATTCGTGTTTACCAATATTTCGATACTATTTCATGTAGTATCACGATATGTGATTTGGCCTTCATATCTCAGATTTTCGCATAATATTGCATTTTAAGCAAGTTTTCTTGCATTTTTGTTTCGTACTAAACATCATCGAATTTAGCAATATTCTGACGTTTATCATCCCCTTTTCCTTTATGTGAGTTAAACAAAATATCATGGAATTAGGCAATATTTTGCTGTGTTTACACGTTTTTGTGAATTTCCAGTTTATTGTTGATAATTCATTATATATACGATAAAAATGATACAAACACATAATTGATTAGATAATAGCCATAAATACTTCATTTTTAATCATCTATTTGTTTCTCGTTGAGAAACATTAAGTAAGAAATAAAATATTAAGTAAAACTGAGTAAGATATTGAAAAGGGCAGAAGTTCTGTTTTTATTGCATATATCGACGTTTCAGCCGGAATAGAGCGGTTTTACGTGTACATCTTCCATCGGTAATATAAACGGAAAATCAGGAACATTTTAGATAATTCTAATGAAAACAAATTGATTTTTATCATTTGGATTGGAAACAACATTGTCATATGTCTTTTGTTGGATCTAAATAATACGAAACCTCGCTTTATGATTCGAAGTTAAAATCCTCAAATTTGGTATAATAGTGACTTTTTCACGTTTTTCATGTAGTTTTATATTACGTAAATATATTCATTTTTACCAATATTTTGATACTATTTCATGTAGTATCACGATATGTGAATTGGGCTTCAAATCTCAGAATATCGCATAATATTGCATTTTAAGCAAGTTTTCTTGCATTTTGTTTCGTACTAAAAATCATCGAACTTAGTAATATTTTGACGTTTATCATCTCTTTTTTTCCTTTATGTGATATAAACAAAATATCATCGAATTAGGCAATATTTTGCAGTTTTTCAACGTTTTGTAAATTTCCAGTTTATTGTTATTAATTCATTAAATATACGATAAAAATGATACAAACACATAATTGATTAGATAATAACCTTAAATACTTCATTTTCAATCATCTATTTGTTTCTCGTTAAAATACTGAGTAAGATATTGAAAAGGGGAGAAGTTCGGTTTTTATTGCATATATCGACGTTTCAGCCGGAATAGAGCGATTTTACGTGTACATCTTCCATCGGTAATATAAACGGAAAATCAGGAACATTTTAGTTAATTCTAATGAAAACACATTGATTTTTATCATTTGTATTGGAAACCACATTGTCATATGTCTTTTGTTGGATCTAAATAATATGAAACCTCGCTTTATGATTCGAAGTTAAAATCCTCAAATTTGGTATAATAGTGACTTTTTCACGTTTTTCATGTAGTTTTATATTACGTACATATATTCATTTTTACCAATATTTCGATACTATTTCATGTAGTATCACGATATGTGAACTGGCCTTCAAATCTCAGAATATCGCATAATATTGCATTTTAAGCAAGTTTTCTTGCATTTTGTTTCGTACTAAGAATCATCGAATTTAGTAATATTTTGACGTTTATCATCTCCTTTTTCCTTTATGTGATATAAGCAAAATATCATCGAATTAGGCAATATTTTGCAGTTTTTCCACGTTTTGTAAATTTCCAGTTTATTGTTATTAATTCATTAAATATACGATAAAAATGATACAAACACATAATTGATTAGATAATAACTTTAAATACTTCATTTTCAATCATCTATTTGTTTCTCGTTAAAATACTGAGTAAGATATTGAAAAGGGGAGAAGTTCGGTTTTTATTGCATATATCGACGTTTCAGCCGGGATAGAGCGATTTTACGTGTACATCTTCCATCGGTAATACAAACGGAAAATCAGGAACATTTTAGTTAATTCTAATTAAAACACATTGATTTTTATCATTTGTATTGGAAACAACATTGTCATATGTCTTTTGTTGGATCTAAATATTACGAAACCTCGTTCTATGATTCGAAGCTAAAATCCACAAATTTGTAATAATAGTGATTTTTTCACGTTTTCATGTTTTCACGTTTTCATATTACGTAAATATATTCATTTTTACCAATATTTCGATACTATTTCATGTAGTATCACGATATGTGATTTTGCCTTCATATCTCTGATTTTCGCATAATATTGCATTTTAAGCAAGTTTTCTTGCATTTTTGTTTCGTACTAAACATCATCGAATTTAGCAATATTTTGACGTTTATCATCCCCTTTTCCTTTATGTGATTTAAACAAAATATCATCGAATTAGGCCATATTTTTTTCCGTTTTTGCACGTTTTTGCGAATTTTCAGTTTAATGGAATTAATTCATATAATATACGATAAATATGATACAAACACGTAATAGATTAGATAATAAATTTAAATACTTCATCTTCAATTATCTATTTGTTTCTCGTTGAAATACTGAGTAAGATATTGAAAAGGTGAGAAGTTCGGTTTTTATTGCATATATCGACGTTTCAGCCGGAATAGAGCGATTTTACGTGTACATCTTCCATCGGTAATATAAACGGAAATTCAGGAACATTTTAGTTAATTCCAATGAAAACACATTGATTTTTATCATTTGGATTGGAAACAACATTGTCATATGTCTTTTCTTGGATCTAAATAATACGAAACCTCGCTCTATGATTCGAAGTTAAAATCCACAAATTTGGAATAATAGTGATTTTTTCACGTTTTCATGTAGTTTGATATTACGTAAATATATTCATTTTTACCAATATTTCGATACTATTTCATGTAGTATCACGATATGTGATTTGGCCTTCATATCTCAGATTTCCGCATAATATTGCATTTTAAGCAAGTTTTCTTGCATTTTTGTTTCGTACTAAACATCATCGAATTTAGAAATATTCTGACGTTTATCATCCCCTTTTCCTTTATGTGAGTTAAACAAAATATCATCGAATTAGGCCATATTTTTGCCGTTTTTGCACGTTTTTGCGAATTTTCAGTTTAATGGAATTAATTCATATAATATACGATAAATATGATACAAACACGTAATAGATTAGATAATAAACTTAAATACTTCATCTTCAATTATCTATTTGTTTCTCGTTGAAATACTGAGTAAGATATTGAAAAGGTGAGAAGTTCGGTTTTTATTGCATATATCGACGTTTCAGCCGGAATAGAGCGGTTTTACGTGTACATCTTCCACCGGTAATATAAACGGAAAATCAGGAACATTTTAGTTAATTCTAATGAAAACACATTGATTTTTATCATTTGTATTGGAAACCACATTGTCATATGTCTTTTGTTGGATCTAAATAATATGAAACCTCGCTTTATGATTCGAAGTTAAAATCCTCAAATTTGGTATAATAGTGACTTTTTCACGTTTTTCATGTAGTTTTATATTACGTATATATATTCATTTTTACCAATATTTCGATACTATTTCATGTAGTATCACGATATGTGAACTGGCCTTCAAATCTCAGAATATCGCATAATATTGCATTTTAAGCAAGTTTTCTTGCATTTTGTTTCGTACTAAAAATCATCGAATTTAGTAATATTTTGACGTTTATCATCTCCTTTTTCCTTTATGTGATATAAGCAAAATATCATCGAATTAGGCAATATTTTGCAGTTTTTCCACGTTTTGTAAATTTCCAGTTTATTGTTATTAATTCATTAAATATACGATAAAAATGATACAAACACATAATTGATTAGATAATAACTATAAATACTTCATTTTCAATCATCTATTTGTTTCTCGTTAAAATACTGAGTAAGATATTCAAAAGGGGAGAAGTTCGGTTTTTATTGCATATATCGACGTTTCAGCCGGAATAGAGCGATTTTACGTGTACATCTTCCATCGGTAATATAAACGGAAAATCAGGAACATTTTAGTTAATTCTAATGAAAACACATTGATTTTTATCATTTATATTGGAAACAACATTGGCATATGTCTTTTGTTGGATCTAAATAATACGAAGCCTCGTTCTTTGATTCGAAGCTAAAATCCACAAATTTGGAAAAATATTGATTTTTTCACGTTTTCATGTAGTTTGACATTTCGTAAATATATTCATTTTTACCAATATTTCGATACTATTTCATGTAGTATCGCGATATGTGATTTGGCCTTCATATCTCAGATTTTCGCATAATATTGTATTTTAAGCAAGTTTTCTTGCATTTTTGTTTCGTACTAAACATCATCGAATTTAGCAATATTTTGACGTTTATCATCCCCTTTTCCTTTATGTGAGTTAAACAAAATATCATCGAATTAGGCAATATTTTGCTGTTTTTACACGTTTTTGTGAATTTCCAGTTTATTGTAGATAATTCATTATATATACGAAAAAAATGATAGAAACACATAATTGATTAGATAATAACCTTAAATACTTCATTTTCAATCATCTATTTGTTTCTCGTTAAAATACTGAGTAAGATATTGAAAAGGGGAGAAGTTCGGTTTTTATTGCATATATCGACGTTTCAGCCGGAATAGAGCGATTTTACGTGTACATCTTCCATCGGTAATATAAACGGAAAATCAGGAACATTTTAGTTAATTCCAATGAAAACACATTGATTTTTATCATTTGGATTGGAAACAACATTGTCATATGTCTTTTCTTGGATCTAAATAATACGAAACCTCGCTCTATGATTCGAAGTTAAAATCCACAAATTTGGAATAATAAAGATTTTTTCACGTTTTCATGTAGTTTGATATTACGTAAATATATTCATTTTTACCAATATTTCGATACTATTTCATGTAGTATCACGATATGTGATTTGGCCTTCATATCTCAGATTTCCGCATAATATTGCATTTTAAGCAAGTTTTCTTGCATTTTTGTTTCGTACTAAACATCATCGAATTTAGCAATATTCTGACGTTTATCATCCCCTTTTCCTTTATGTGAGTTAAACAAAATATCATCGAATTAGGCCATATTTTTGCCGTTTTTGCTCGTTTTTGCGAATTTTCAGTTTAATGGAATTAATTCATATAATATACGATAAATATGATACAAACACGTAATAGATTAGATAATAAACTTAAATACTTCATCTTCAATTATCTATTTGTTTCTCGTTGAAATACTGAGTAAGATATTGAAAAGGTGAGAAGTTCGGTTTTTATTGCATATATCGACGTTTCAGCCGGAATAGAGCGGTTTAACGTGTACATCTTCCATCGGTAATATAAACGGAAAATCAGGAACATTTTAGTTAATTCTAATGAAAACACATTGATTTTTATCATTTGTATTGGAAACCACATTGTCATATGTCTTTTGTTGGATCTAAATAATATGAAACCTCGCTTTATGATTCGAAGTTAAAATCCTCAAATTTGGTATAATAGTGACTTTTTCACGTTTTTCATGTAGTTTTATATTACGTATATATATTCATTTTTACCAATATTTCGATACTATTTCATGTAGTATCACGATATGTGAACTGGCCTTCAAATCTCAGAATATCGCATAATATTGCATTTTAAGCAAGTTTTCTTGCATTTTGTTTCGTACTAAAAATCATCGAATTTAGTAATATTTTGACGTTTATCATCTCCTTTTTCCTTTATGTGATATAAGCAAAATATCATCGAATTAGGCAATATTTTGCAGTTTTTCCACGTTTTGTAAATTTCCAGTTTATTGTTATTAATTCATTAAATATACGATAAAAATGATACAAACACATAATTGATTAGATAATAACTATAAATACTTCATTTTCAATCATCTATTTGTTTCTCGTTAAAATACTGAGTAAGATATTGAAAAGGGGAGAAGTTCGGTTTTTATTGCATATATCGACGTTTCAGCCGGAATAGAGCGATTTTACGTGTACATCTTCCATCGGTAATATAAACGGAAAATCAGGAACATTTTAGTTAATTCTAATGAAAACACATTGATTTTTATCATTTATATTGGAAACAACATTGGCATATGTCTTTTGTTGGATCTAAATAATACGAAGCCTCGTTCTTTGATTCGAAGCTAAAATCCACAAATTTGGAAAAATATTGATTTTTTCACGTTTTCATGTAGTTTGACATTTCGTAAATATATTCATTTTTACCAATATTTCGATACTATTTCATGTAGTATCGCGATATGTGATTTGGCCTTCATATCTCAGATTTTCGCATAATATTGTATTTTAAGCAAGTTTTCTTGCATTTTTGTTTCGTACTAAACATCATCGAATTTAGCAATATTTTGACGTTTATCATCCCCTTTTCCTTTATGTGAGTTAAACAAAATATCATCGAATTAGGCAATATTTTGCTGTTTTTTCACGTTTTTGTGAATTTCCAGTTTATTGTAGATAATTCATTATATATACGAAAAAAATGATAGAAACACATAATTGATTAGATAATAACCTTAAATACTTCATTTTCAATCATCTATTTGTTTCTCGTTAAAATACTGAGTAAGATATTGAAAAGGGGAGAAGTTCGGTTTTTATTGCATATATCGACGTTTCAGCCGGAATAGAGCGATTTTACGTGTACATCTTCCATCGGTAATATAAACGGAAAATCAGGAACATTTTAGTTAATTCCAATGAAAACACATTGATTTTTATCATTTGGATTGGAAACAACATTGTCATATGTCTTTTCTTGGATCTAAATAATACGAAACCTCGCTCTATGATTCGAAGTTAAAATCCACAAATTTGGAATAATAGTGATTTTTTCACGTTTTCATGTAGTTTGACATTACGTAAATATATTTGTTTTTACCAATATTTCGATACTATTTCATGTAGTATCACGATATGTGATTTGGCCTTCATATCTCAGATTTTCGCATAATATTGCATTTTAAGCAAGTTTTCTTGCATTTTTGTTTCGTACTAAACATCATCGAATTTAGCAATATTCTGACGTTTATCATCCCCTTTTCCTTTATCTGAGTTAAACAAAATATCATCGAATTAGGCAATATTTTGCTGTGTTTACACGTTTTTGTGAATTTCCAGTTTATTGTTGATAATTCATTATATATACTATAAAAATGATACAAACACATAATTGATTAGATAATAGCCATAAATACTTCATTTTTAATCATCTATTTGTTTCTCGTTGAGAAACATTAAGTAAGAAATAAAATATTAAGTAAAACTGAGTAAGATATTGAAAAGGGCAGAAGTTCTGTTTTTATTGCATATATCGACGTTTCAGCCGGAATAGAGCGGTTTTACGTGTACATCTTCCATCGGTAATATAAACGGAAAATCAGGAACATTTTAGATAATTCTAATGAAAACAAATTGATTTTTATCATTTGGATTGGAAACAACATTGTCATATGTCTTTTGTTGGATCTAAATAATACGAAACCTCGCTTTATGATTCGAAGTTAAAATCCTCAAATTTGGTATAATAGTGACTTTTTCACGTTTTTCATGTAGTTTTATATTACGTAAATATATTCATTTTTACCAATATTTTGATACTATTTCATGTAGTATCACGATATGTGAATTGGGCTTCAAATCTCAGAATATCGCATAATATTGCATTTTAAGCAAGTTTTCTTGCATTTTGTTTCGTACTAAAAATCATCGAACTTAGTAATATTTTGACGTTTATCATCTCTTTTTTCCTTTATGTGATATAAACAAAATATCATCGAATTAGGCAATATTTTGCAGTTTTTCCACGTTTTGTAAATTTCCAGTTTATTGTTATTAATTCATTAAATATACGATAAAAATGATACAAACACATAATTGATTAGATAATAACCTTAAATACTTCATTTTCAATCATCTATTTGTTTCTCGTTAAAATACTGAGTAAGATATTGAAAAGGGGAGAAGTTCGGTTTTTATTGCATATATCGACGTTTCAGCCGGAATAGAGCGATTTTACGTGTACATCTTCCATCGGTAATATAAACGGAAAATCAGGAACATTTTAGTTAATTCTAATGAAAACACATTGATTTTTATCATTTGTATTGGAAACCACATTGTCATATGTCTTTTGTTGGATCTAAATAATATGAAACCTCGCTTTATGATTCGAAGTTAAAATCCTCAAATTTGGTATAATAGTGACTTTTTCACGTTTTTCATGTAGTTTTATATTACGTACATATATTCATTTTTACCAATATTTCGATACTATTTCATGTAGTATCACGATATGTGAACTGGCCTTCAAATCTCAGAATATCGCATAATATTGCATTTTAAGCAAGTTTTCTTGCATTTTGTTTCGTACTAAGAATCATCGAATTTAGTAATATTTTGACGTTTATCATCTCCTTTTTCCTTTATGTGATATAAGCAAAATATCATCGAATTAGGCAATATTTTGCAGTTTTTCCACGTTTTGTAAATTTCCAGTTTATTGTTATTAATTCATTAAATATACGATAAAAATGATACAAACACATAATTGATTAGATAATAACTTTAAATACTTCATTTTCAATCATCTATTTGTTTCTCGTTAAAATACTGAGTAAGATATTGAAAAGGGGAGAAGTTCGGTTTTTATTGCATATATCGACGTTTCAGCCGGGATAGAGCGATTTTACGTGTACATCTTCCATCGGTAATACAAACGGAAAATCAGGAACATTTTAGTTAATTCTAATGAAAACACATTGATTTTTATCATTTATATTGGAAACAACATTGGCATATGTCTTTTGTTGGATCTAAATAATACGAAGCCTCGTTCTATGATTCGAAGCTAAAATCCACAAATTTGGAAAAATAGTGATTTTTTCACGTTTTCATGTAGTTTGACATTACGTAAATATATTCATTTTTACCAATATTTCGATACTATTTCATGTAGTATCGCGATATGTGATTTGGCCTTCATATCTCAGATTTTCGCATAATATTGCATTTTAAGCAAGTTTTCTTGCATTTTTGTTTCGTACTAAACATCATCGAATTTAGCAATATTTTGACGTTTATCATCCCCTTTTCCTTTATGTGAGTTAAACAAAATATCATCGAATTAGGCAATATTTTGCTGTTTTTACACGTTTTTGTGAATTTCCAGTTTATTGTTGATAATTCCTTATATATACGATAAAAATGATACAAACACATAATTGATTAGATAATAACCTTAAATACTTCATTTTCAATCATCTATTTGTTTCTCGTTAAAATACTGAGTAAGATATTGAAAAGGGGAGAAGTTCGGTTTTTATTGCATATATCGACGTTTCAGCCGGAATAGAGCGATTTTACGTGTACATCTTCCATCGGTAATATAAACGGAAAATCAGGAACATTTTAGTTAATTCCAATGAAAACACATTGATTTTTATCATTTGGATTGGAAACAACATTGTCATATGTCTTTTCTTGGATCTAAATAATACGAAACCTCGCTCTATGATTCGAAGTTAAAATCCACAAATTTGGAATAATAGTGATTTTTTCACGTTTTCATGTAGTTTGATATTACGTAAATATATTCATTTTTACCAATATTTCGATACTATTTCATGTAGTATCACGATATGTGATTTGGCCTTCATATCTCAGATTTCCGCATAATATTGCATTTTAAGCAAGTTTTCTTGCATTTTTGTTTCGTACTAAACATCATCGAATTTAGCAATATTTTGACGTTTATCATCCCCTTTTCCTTTATGTGATTTAAACAAAATATCATCGAATTAGGCAATATTTTGCCGTTTTTGCACGTTTTTGCGAATTTTCAGTTTAATTGTAATACTTCATATAATATACGATAAAAATGATACAAACACATAATTGATTAGATAATAACCTTAAATACTTCATTTTCAATCATCTATTTGTTTCTCGTTAAAATACTGAGTAAGATATTGAAAAGGGGAGAAGTTCGGTTTTTATTGCATATATCGACGTTTCAGCCGGAAGAGAGCGGTTTTACGTGTACATCTTCCATCGGTAATATAAACGGAAAATCAGGAACATTTTAGTAAATTCTAAAGAAAACAAATTGATTTTTATCATTTGTATTGGAAACCACATTGTCATATGTCTTTTGTTGGATCTAAATAATACGAAACCTCGCTCTATGATTCGAAGTTAAAATCCACAAATTTGGAATAATAGTGATTTTTTCACGTTTTCATGTAGTTTGATATTACGTAAATATATTCGTTTTTAAAAATATTTCGATACTATTTCAGGTAGTATCACGATATGTGATTTGGCCTTCATATCTCAGATTTTCGCATAATATTGCATTTTAAGCAAGTTTTCTTGCATTTTTGTTTCGTACTAAACATCATCGAATTTAGCAATATTCTGACGTTTATCATCCCCTTTTCCTTTATGTGAGTTAAACAAAATATCATCGAATTAGGCAATATTTTGCTGTTTTTACACGTTTTTGTGAATTTCCAGTTTATTGTCGATAATTCATTATATATACGATAAAAATGATACAAACACATAATTGATTAGATAATAGCCATAAATACTTCATTTTTAATCATCTATTTGTTTCTCGTTGAGAAACATTAAGTAAGAAATAAAATATTAAGTAAAACTGAGTAAGATATTGAAAAGGGCAGAAGTTCTGTTTTTATTGCATATATCGACGTTTCAGCCGGAATAGAGCGGTTTTACGTGTACATCTTCCATCGGTAATATAAACGGAAAATCAGGAACATTTTAGATAATTCTAATGAAAACAAATTGATTTTTATCATTTGGATTGGAAACAACATTGTCATATGTCTTTTGTTGGATCTAAATAATACGAAACCTCGCTTTATGATTCGAAGTTAAAATCCTCAAATTTGGTATAATAGTGACTTTTTCACGTTTTTCATGTAGTTTTATATTACGTAAATATATTCATTTTTACCAATATTTTGATACTATTTCATGTAGTATCACGATATGTGAATTGGGCTTCATATCTCAGAATATCGCATAATATTGCATTTTACGCAAGTTTTCTTGCATTTTGTTTCGTACTAAAAATCATCGAACTTAGTAATATTTTGACGTTTATCATCTCTTTTTTCCTTTATGTGATATAAACAAAATATCATCGAATTAGGCAATATTTTGCAGTTTTTCCACGTTTTGTAAATTTCCAGTTTATTGTTATTAATTCATTAAATATACGATAAAAATGATACAAACACATAATTGATTCGATAATAACCTTAAATACTTCATTTTCAATCATCTATTTGTTTCTCGTTAAAATACTGAGTAAGATATTGAAAAGGGGAGAAGTTCGGTTTTTATTGCATATATCGACGTTTCAGCCGGAATAGAGCGATTTTACGTGTACATCTTCCATCAGTAATATAAACGGAAAATCAGGAACATTTTAGTTAATTCTAATGAAAACACATTGATTTTTATCATTTGTATTGGAAACCACATTGTCATATGTCTTTTGTTGGATCTAAATAATATGAAACCTCGCTTTATGATTCGAAGTTAAAATCCTCAAATTTGGTATAATAGTGACTTTTTCACGTTTTTCATGTAGTTTTATATTACGTACATATATTGATTTTTACCAATATTTCGATACTATTTCATGTAGTATCACGATATGTGAACTGGCCTTCAAATCTCAGAATATCGCATAATATTGCATTTTAAGCAAGTTTTCTTGCATTTTGTTTCGTACTAAAAATCATCGAATTTAGTAATATTTTGACGTTTATCATCTCCTTTTTCCTTTATGTGATATAAGCAAAATATCATCGAATTAGGCAATATTTTGCAGTTTTTCCACGTTTTGTAAATTTCCAGTTTATTGTTATTAATTCATTAAATATACGATAAAAATGATACAAACACATAATTGATTAGATATAACTTTAAATACTTCATTTTCAATCATCTATTTGTTTCTCGTTAAAATACTGAGTAAGATATTGGAAAGGGGAGAAGTTCGGTTTTTATTGCATATATCGACGTTTCAGCCGGAATAGAGCGATTTTACGTGTACATCTTCCATCGGTAATATAAACGGAAAATCAGGAACATTTTAGTTAATTCTAATGAAAACACATTGATTTTTATCATTTATATTGGAAACAACATTGGCATATGTCTTTTGTTGGATCTAAATAATACGAAGCCTCGTTCTTTGATTCGAAGCTAAAATCCACAAATTTGGAAAAATAGTGATTTTTTCACGTTTTCATGTAGTTTGACATTACGTAAATATATTCATTTTTACCAATATTTCGATACTATTTCATGTAGTATCGCGATATGTGATTTGGCCTTCATATCTCAGATTTTCGCATAATATTGTATTTTAAGCAAGTTTTCTTGCATTTTTGTTTCGTACTAAACATCATCGAATTTAGCAATATTTTGACGTTTATCATCCCCTTTTTCTTTATGTGAGTTAAACAAAATATCATCGAATTAGGCAATATTTTGCTGTTTTTACACGTTTTTGTGAATTTCCAGTTTATTGTAGATAATTCATTATATATACGATAAAAATGATAGAAACACATAATTGATTAGATAATAACCTTAAATACTTCATTTTCAATCATCTATTTGTTTCTCGTTAAAATACTGAGTAAGATATTGAAAAGGGGAGAAGTTCGGTTTTTATTGCATATATCGACGTTTCAGCCGGAATAGAGCGATTTTACGTGTTCATCTTCCATCGGTAATATAAACGGAAATTCAGGAACATTTTAGTTAATTCCAATGAAAACACATTGATTTTTATCATTTGGATTGGAAACAACATTGTCATATGTCTTTTCTTGGATCTAAATAATACGAAACCTCGCTCTATGATTCGAAGTTAAAATCCACAAATTTGGAATAATAGTGATTTTTTCACGTTTTCATGTAGTTTGATATTACGTAAATATATTCATTTTTACCAATATTTCGATACTATTTCATGTAGTATCACGATATGTGATTTGGCCTTCATATCTCAGATTTCCGCATAATATTGCATTTTAAGCAAGTTTTCTTGCATTTTTGTTTCGTACTAAACATCATCGAATTTAGAAATATTCTGACGTTTATCATCCCCTTTTCCTTTATGTGAGTTAAACAAAATATCATCGAATTAGGCCATATTTTTGCCGTTTTTGCACGTTTTTGCGAATTTTCAGTTTAATGGAATTAATTCATATAATATACGATAAATATGATACAAACACGTAATAGATTAGATAATAAACTTAAATACTTCATCTTCAATTATCTATTTGTTTCTCGTTGAAATACTGAGTAAGATATTGAAAAGGTGAGAAGTTCGGTTTTTATTGCATATATCGACGTTTCAGCCGGAATAGAGCGGTTTTACGTGTACATCTTCCATCGGTAATATAAACGGAAAATCAGGAACATTTTAGTTAATTCTAATGAAAACACATTGATTTTTATCATTTGTATTGGAAACCACATTGTCATATGTCTTTTGTTGGATCTAAATAATATGAAACCTCGCTTTATGATTCGAAGTTAAAATCCTCAAATTTGGTATAATAGTGACTTTTTCACGTTTTTCATGTAGTTTTATATTACGTATATATATTCATTTTTACCAATATTTCGATACTATTTCATGTAGTATCACGATATGTGAACTGGCCTTCAAATCTCAGAATATCGCATAATATTGCATTTTAAGCAAGTTTTCTTGCATTTTGTTTCGTACTAAAAATCATCGAATTTAGTAATATTTTGACGTTTATCATCTCCTTTTTCCTTTATGTGATATAAGCAAAATATCATCGAATTAGGCAATATTTTGCAGTTTTTCCACGTTTTGTAAATTTCCAGTTTATTGTTATTAATTCATTAAATATACGATAAAAATGATACAAACACATAATTGATTAGATAATAACTATAAATACTTCATTTTCAATCATCTATTTGTTTCTCGTTAAAATACTGAGTAAGATATTGAAAAGGGGAGAAGTTCGGTTTTTATTGCATATATCGACGTTTCAGCCGGAATAGAGCGATTTTACGTGTACATCTTCCATCGGTAATATAAACGGAAAATCAGGAACATTTTAGTTAATTCTAATGAAAACACATTGATTTTTATCATTTATATTGGAAACAACATTGGCATATGTCTTTTGTTGGATCTAAATAATACGAAGCCTCGTTCTTTGATTCGAAGCTAAAATCCACAAATTTGGAAAAATATTGATTTTTTCACGTTTTCATGTAGTTTGACATTTCGTAAATATATTCATTTTTACCAATATTTCGATACTATTTCATGTAGTATCGCGATATGTGATTTGGCCTTCATATCTCAGATTTTCGCATAATATTGTATTTTAAGCAAGTTTTCTTGCATTTTTGTTTCGTACTAAACATCATCGAATTTAGCAATATTTTGACGTTTATCATCCCCTTTTCCTTTATGTGAGTTAAACAAAATATCATCGAATTAGGCAATATTTTGCTGTTTTTACACGTTTTTGTGAATTTCCAGTTTATTGTAGATAATTCATTATATATACGAAAAAAATGATAGAAACACATAATTGATTAGATAATAACCTTAAATACTTCATTTTCAATCATCTATTTGTTTCTCGTTAAAATACTGAGTAAGATATTGAAAAGGGGAGAAGTTCGGTTTTTATTGCATATATCGACGTTTCAGCCGGAATAGAGCGATTTTACGTGTACATCTTCCATCGGTAATATAAACGGAAAATCAGGAACATTTTAGTTAATTCCAATGAAAACACATTGATTTTTATCATTTGGATTGGAAACAACATTGTCATATGTCTTTTCTTGGATCTAAATAATACGAAACCTCGCTCTATGATTCGAAGTTAAAATCCACAAATTTGGAATAATAGTGATTTTTTCACGTTTTCATGTAGTTTGATATTACGTAAATATATTCATTTTTACCAATATTTCGATACTATTTCATGTAGTATCACGATATGTGATTTGGCCTTCATATCTCAGATTTCCGCATAATATTGCATTTTAAGCAAGTTTTCTTGCATTTTTGTTTCGTACTAAACATCATCGAATTTAGCAATATTTTGACGTTTATCATCTCCTTTTTCCTTTATGTGATATAAGCAAAATATCATCGAATTAGGCAATATTTTGCAGTTTTTCCACGTTTTGTAAATTTCCAGTTTATTGTTATTAATTCATTAAATATACGATAAAAATGATACAAACACATAATTGATTAGATAATAACTTTAAATACTTCATTTTCAATCATCTATTTGTTTCTCGTTAAAATACTGAGTAAGATATTGAAAAGGGGAGAAGTTCGGTTTTTATTGCATATATCGACGTTTCAGCCGGAATAGAGCGATTTTACGTGTACATCTACCATCGGTAATATAAACGGAAAATCAGGAACATTTTAGTTAATTCTAATGAAAACACATTGATTTTTATCATTTATATTGGAAACAACATTGGCATATGTCTTTTGTTGGATCTAAATAATACGAAGCCTCGTTCTATGATTCGAAGCTAAAATCCACAAATTTGGAAAAATAGTGATTTTTTCACGTTTTCATGTAGTTTGACATTACGTAAATATATTCATTTTTACCAATATTTCGATACTATTTCATGTAGTATCGCGATATGTGATTTGGCCTTCATATCTCAGATTTTCGCATAATATTGCATTTTAAGCAAGTTTTCTTGCATTTTTGTTTCGTACTAAACATCATCGAATTTAGCAATATTCTGACGTTTATCATCCCCTTTTCCTTTATGTGAGTTAAACAAAATATCATCGAATTAGGCAATATTTTGCTGTTTTTACACGTTTTGGTGAATTTCCAGTTTATTGTTGATAATTCATTATATATATGGTAAAAATGATACAAACACATAATTGATTAGATAATAGCCATAAATACTTCATTTTTAATCATCTATTTGTTTCTCGTTGAGAAACATTAAGTAAGAAATAAAATATTAAGTAAAACTGAGTAAGATATTGAAAAGGGCAGAAGTTCTGTTTTTATTGCATATATCGACGTTTCAGCCGGAATAGAGCGGTTTTACGTGTACATCTTCCATCGGTAATATAAACGGAAAATCAGGAACATTTTAGATAATTCTAATGAAAACAAATTGATTTTTATCATTTGGATTGGAAACAACATTGTCATATGTCTTTTGTTGGATCTAAATAATACGAAACCTCGCTTTATGATTCGAAGTTAAAATCCTCAAATTTGGTATAATAGTGACTTTTTCACGTTTTTCATGTAGTTTTATATTACGTAAATATATTCATTTTTACCAATATTTTGATACTATTTCATGTAGTATCACGATATGTGAATTGGGCTTCAAATCTCAGAATATCGCATAATATTGCATTTTAAGCAAGTTTTCTTGCATTTTGTTTCGTACTAAAAATCATCGAACTTAGTAATATTTTGACGTTTATCATCTCTTTTTTCCTTTATGTGATATAAACAAAATATCATCGAATTAGGCAATATTTTGCAGTTTTTCCACGTTTTGTAAATTTCCAGTTTATTGTTATTAATTCATTAAATATACGATAAAAATGCTACAAACACATAATTGATTAGATAATAACCTTAAATACTTCATTTTCAATCATCTATTTGTTTCTCGTTAAAATACTGAGTAAGATATTGAAAAGGGGAGAAGTTCGGTTTTTATTGCATATATCGACGCTTCAGCCGGAATAGAGCGATTTTACGTGTACATCTTCCATCGGTAATATAAACGGAAAATCAGGAACATTTTAGTTAATTCTAATGAAAACACATTGATTTTTATCATTTGTATTGGAAACCACATTGTCATATGTCTTTTGTTGGATCTAAATAATATGAAACCTCGCTCTATGATTCGAAGTTAAAATCCTCAAATTTGGTATAATAGTGACTTTTTCACGTTTTTCATGTAGTTTTATATTACGTACATATATTCATTTTTACCAATATTTCGATACTATTTCATGTAGTATCACGATATGTGAACTGGCCTTCAAATCTCAGAATATCGCATAATATTGCATTTTAAGCAAGTTTTCTTGCATTTTGTTTCGTACTAAAAATCATCGAATTTAGTAATATTTTGACGTTTATCATCTCCTTTTTCCTTTATGTGATATAAGCAAAATATCGAATTAGGCAATATTTTGCTGTTTTTACACGTTTTTGTGAATTTCCAGTTTATTGTTGATAATTCATTATATATACGGTAAAAATGATACAAACACATAATTGATTAGATAATAGCCATAAATACTTCATTTTTAATCATCTATTTGTTTCTCGTTGAGAAACATTAAGTAAGAAATAAAATATTAAGTAAAACTGAGTAAGATACTGAAAAGGGCAGAAGTTCTGTTTTTATTGCATATATCGACGTTTCAGCCGGAATAGAGCGGTTTTACGTGTACATCTTCCATCGGTAATATAAACGGAAAATCAGGAACATTTTAGATAATTCTAATGAAAACAAATTGATTTTTATCATTTGGATTGGAAACAACATTGTCATATGTCTTTTGTTGGATCTAAATAATACGAAACCTCGCTTTATGATTCGAAGTTAAAATCCTCAAATTTGGTATAATAGTGACTTTTTCACGTTTTTCATGTAGTTTTATATTACGTAAATATATTCATTTTTACCAATATTTTGATACTATTTCATGTAGTATCACGATATGTGAATTGGGCTTCAAATCTCAGAATATCGCATAATATTGCATTTTAAGCAAGTTTTCTTGCATTTTGTTTCGTACTAAAAATCATCGAACTTAGTAATATTTTGACGTTTATCATCTCTTTTTTCCTTTATGTGATATAAACAAAATATCATCGAATTAGGCAATATTTTGCAGTTTTTCCACGTTTTGTAAATTTCCAGTTTATTGTTATTAATTCATTAAATATACGATAAAAATGATACAAACACATAATTGATTAGATAATAACTTTAAATACTTCATTTTCAATCATCTATTTGTTTCTCGTTAAAATACTGAGTAAGATATTGAAAAGGGGAGAAGTTCAGTTTTTATTGCATATATCGACGTTTCAGCCGGAATAGAGCGATTTTACGTGTACATCTACCATCGGTAATATAAACGGAAAATCAGGAACATTTTAGTTAATTCTAATGAAAACACATTGATTTTTATCATTTATATTGGAAACAACATTGGCATATGTCTTTTGTTGGATCTAAATAATACGAAGCCTCGTTCTATGATTCGAAGCTAAAATCCACAAATTTGGAAAAATAGTGATTTTTTCACGTTTTCATGTAGTTTGACATTACGTAAATATATTCATTTTTACCAATATTTCGATACTATTTCATGTAGTATCGCGATATGTGATTTGGCCTTCATATCTCAGATTTTCGCATAATATTGCATTTTAAGCAAGTTTTCTTGCATTTTTGTTTCGTACTAAACATCATCGAATTTAGCAATATTCTGACGTTTATCATCCCCTTTTCATTTATGTGAGTTAAACAAAATATCATCGAATTTGGCAATATTTTGCCGTTTTTGCACGTTTTTGCGAATTTTCAGTTTAATTGTAATACTACATATAATATACGATAAAAATGATACAAACACATAATTGATTAGATAATAACCTTAAATACTTCATTTTCAATCATCTATTTGTTTCTCGTTAAAATACTGAGTAAGATATTGAAAAGGGGAGAAGTTCGGTTTTTATTGCATATATCGACGTTTCAGCCGGAAGAGAGCGGTTTTACGTGTACATCTTCCATCGGTAATATAAACGGAAAATCAGGAACATTTTAGTAAATTCTAAAGAAAACAAATTGATTTTTATCATTTGTATTGGAAACCACATTGTCATATGTCTTTTGTTGGATCTAAATAATACGAAACCTCGCTCTATGATTCGAAGTTAAAATCCACAAATTTGGAATAATAGTGATTTTTTCACGTTTTCATGTAGTTTGATATTACGTAAATATATTCGTTTTTACCAATATTTCGATACTATTTCATGTAGTATCACGATATGTGATTTGGCCTTCATATCTCAGATTTTCGCATAATATTGCATTTTAAGCAAGTTTTCTTGCATTTTTGTTTCGTACTAAACATCATCGAATTTAGCAATATTCTGACGTTTATCATCCCCTTTTCCTTTATGTGAGTTAAACAAAATATCATCGAATTAGGCAATATTTTGCTGTTTTTACACGTTTTTGTGAATTTCCAGTTTATTGTTGATAATTCATTATATATACGATAAAAATGATACAAACACATAATTGATTAGATAATAGCCATAAATACTTCATTTTTAATCATCTATTTGTTTCTCGTTGAGAAACATTAAGTAAGAAATAAAATATTAAGTAAAACTGAGTAAGATATTGAAAAGGGCAGAAGTTCTGTTTTTATTGCATATATCGACGTTTCAGCCGGAATAGAGCGGTTTTACGTGTACATCTTCCATCGGTAATATAAACGGAAAATCAGGAACATTTTAGATAATTCTAATGAAAACAAATTGATTTTAATCATTTGGATTGGAAACAACATTGTCATATGTCTTTTGTTGGATCTAAATAATACGAAACCTCGCTCTATGATTCAAAGTTAAAATCCACAAATTTGGAATAATAGTGATTTTTTCACGTTTTCATGTAGTTTGATATTACATAAATATATTCATTTTTACCAATATTTCGATACTATTTCATGTAGTATCACGATATGTGATTTGGCCTTCATATCTCAGATTTCCGCATAATATTGATTATTAACTTAGTATCCAGTTTATTGTTTAGTTTCATTTTAAGCAAGTTTTCTTGCATTTTTGTTTCGTACTAAACATCATCGAATTTAGCAATAATTTGGCGTTTATCATCCCCTATTCCTTTATGTGATTTAAACAAAATATCATCGAATTAGGCAATATTTTGCCGTTTTTGCACGTTTTTGCGAATTTTCAGTTTAATGGTAATAATTCATATAATATACAATAAATATGATACAAACTCGTAATAGATTAGATAATAAACTTAAATACTTCATCTACAATTATCTATTTGTTTCTCGTTGAAACACTGAGTAAGATATTGAAAAGGTGAGAAGTTCGGTTTTTATTGCATATATCGACGTTTCAGCCGGAATAGAGCGATTTTACGTGTACATCTTTCATCGGTAATATAAACCTAAAATCAGGAACATTTTAGTTAATTCTAATGAAAACACATTGATTTTTATCATTTGTATTGGAAACCACATTGTCATATGTCTTTTGTTGGATCTAAATAATATGAAACCTCGCTTTATGATTCGAAGTTAAAATCCTCAAATTTGGTATAATAGTGACTTTTTCACGTTTTTCATGTAGTTTTATATTACGTACATATATTCATTTTTACCAATATTTCGATACTATTTCATGTAGTATCACGATATGTGAACTGGCCCTCAAATCTCAGAATATCGCATAATATTGCATTTTAAGCAAGTTTTCTTGCATTTTGTTTCGTACTAAAAATCATCGAATTTAGTAATATTTTGACGTTTATCATCTCCTTTTTCCTTTATGTGATATAAGCAAAATATCATCGAATTAGGCAATATTTTGCAGTTTTTCCACGTTTTGTAAATTTCCAGTTTATTGTTATTAATTCATTAAATATACGATAAAAATGATACAAACACATAATTGATTAGATAATAACTTTAAATACTTCATTTTCAATCATCTATTTCTTTCTCGTTAAAATACTGAGTAAGATATTGAAAAGGGGAGAAGTTCGGTTTTTATTGCATATATCGACGTTTCAGCCGGAATAGAGCGATTTTACGTGTACATCTTCCATCGGTAATATAAACGGAAAATCAGGAACATTTTAGTTAATTCTAATGAAAACACATTGATTTTTATCATTTATATTGGAAACAACATTGGCATATGTCTTTTGTTGGATCTAAATAATACGAAGCCTCGTTCTATGATTCGAAGCTAAAATCCACAAATTTGGAAAAATAGTGATTTTTTCACGTTTTCATGTAGTTTGACATTACGTAAATATATTCATTTTTACCAATATTTCGATACTATTTCATGTAGTATCGCGATATGTGATTTGGCCTTCATATCTCAGATTTTCGCATAATATTGCATTTTAAGCAAGTTTTCTTGCATTTTGTTTCGTACTAAAAATCATCGAACTTAGTAATATTTTGACGTTTATCATCTCTTTTTTCCTTTATGTGATATAAACAAAATATCATCGAATTAGGCAATATTTTGCAGTTTTTCCACGTTTTGTAAATTTCCAGTTTATTGTTATTAATTCATTAAATATACGATAAAAATGATACAAACACATAATTGATTAGATAATAACCTTAAATACTTCATTTTCAATCATCTATTTGTTTCTCGTTAAAATACTGAGTAAGATATTGAAAAGGGGAGAAGTTCGGTTTTTATTGCATATATCGACGTTTCAGCCGGAATAGAGCGATTTTACGTGTACATCTTCCATCGGTAATATAAACGGAAAATCAGGAACATTTTAGTTAATTCTAATGAAAACACATTGATTTTTATCATTTATATTGGAAACAACATTGGCATATGTCTTTTGTTGGATCTAAATAATACGAAGCCTCGTTCTATGATTCGAAGCTAAAATCCACAAATTTGGAATAATAGTGATTTTTTCACGTTTTCATGTAGTTTGACATTACGTAAATATATTCATTTTTACCAATATTTCGATACTATTTCATGTAGTATCGCGATATGTGATTTGGCCTTCATATCTCAGATTTTCGCATAATATTGCATTTTAAGCAAGTTTTCTTGCATTTTTGTTTCGTACTAAACATCATCGAATTTAGCAATATTCTGACGTTTATCATCCCCTTTTCCTTTATGTGAGTTAAACAAAATATCATCGAATTAGGCAATATTTTGCTGTTTTTACACGTTTTTGTGAATTTCCAGTTTATTGTTGATAATTCATTATATATACGATAAAAATGATACAAACACATAATTGATTAGATAATAGCCATAAATACTTCATTTTTAATCATCTATTTGTTTCTCGTTGAGAAACATTAGGTAAGAAATAAAATATTAAGTAAAACTGAGTAAGATATTGAAAAGGGCAGAGGTTCTGTTTTTATTGCATATATCGACGTTTCAGCCGGAATAGAGCGGTTTTACGTGTACATCTTCCATCGGTAATATAAACGGAAAATCAGGAACATTTTAGATAATTCTAATGAAAACAAATTGATTTTTATCATTTGGATTGGAAACAACATTGTCATATGTCTTTTGTTGGATCTAAATAATACGAAACCTCGCTTTATGATTCGAAGTTAAAATCCTCAAATTTGGTATAATAGTGACTTTTTCACGTTTTTCATGTAGTTTTATATTACGTAAATATATTACTTTTTACCAATATTTTGATACTATTTCATGTAGTATCACGATATGTGAATTGGGCTTCAAATCTCAGAATATCGCATTATATTGCATTTTAAGCAAGTTTTCTTGCATTTTGTTTCGTACTAAAAATCATCGAACTTAGTAATATTTTGACGTTTATCATCTCTTTTTTCCTTTATGTGATATAAACAAAATATCATCGAATTAGGCAATATTTTGCAGTTTTTCCACGTTTTGTAAATTTCCAGTTTATTGTTATTAATTCATTAAATATACGATAAAAATGATACAAACACATAATTGATTAGATAATAACCTTAAATACTTCATTTTCAATCATCTATTTGTTTCTCGTTAAAATACTGAGTAAGATATTGAAAAGGGGAGAAGTTCGGTTTTTATTGCATATATCGACGTTTCAGCCGGAATAGAGCGATTTTACGTGTGCATCTTCCATCGGTAATATAAACGGAAAATCAGGAACATTTTAGTTAATTCTAATGAAAACACATTGATTTTTATCATTTGTATTGGAAACAACATTGTCATATGTCTTTTGTTGGATCTAAATAATACGAAACCTCGCTCTATGATTCAAAGTTAAAATCCACAAATTTGGAATAATAGTGATTTTTTCACGTTTTCATGTAGTTTGATATTACATAAATATATTCATTTTTACCAATATTTCGATACTATTTCATGTAGTATCACGATATGTGATTTGGCCTTCATATCTCAGATTTCCGCATAATATTGCATTTTAAGCAAGTTTTCTTGCATTTTTGTTTCGTACTAAACATCATCGAATTTAGCAATATTTTGACGTTTATCATCCCCTTTTCCTTTATGTGATTTAAACAAAATATCATCGAATTAGGCAATATTTTGCCGTTTTTGCACGTTTTTGCGAATTTTCAGTTTAATTGTAATACTTCATATAATATACGATAAAAATGATACAAACACATAATTGATTAGATAATAACCTTAAATACTTCATTTTCAATCATCTATTTGTTTCTCGTTAAAATACTGAGAAAGATATTGAAAAGGGGAGAAGTTCGGTTTTTATTGCATATATCGACGTTTCAGCCGGAAGAGAGCGGTTTTACGTGTACATCTTCCATCGGTAATATAAACGGAAAATCAGGAACATTTTAGTAAATTCTAAAGAAAACAAATTGATTTTTATCATTTGTATTGGAAACCACATTGTCATATGTCTTTTGTTGGATCTAAATAATACGAAACCTCGCTCTATGATTCGAAGTTAAAATCCACAAATTTGGAATAATAGTGATTTTTTCACGTTTTCATGTAGTTTGATATTACATAAATATATTCGTTTTTACCAATATTTCGATACTATTTCATGTAGTATCACGATATGTGATTTGGCCTTCATATCTCAGATTTTCGCATAATATTGCATTTTAAGCAAGTTTTCTTGCATTTTTGTTTCGTACTAAACATCATCGAATTTAGCAATATTCTGACGTTTATCATCCCCTTTTCCTTTATGTGAGTTAAACAAAATATCATCGAATTAGGCAATATTTTGCATTTTTTCCACGTTTTGTAAATTTCCAGTTTATTGTTATTAATTCATTAAATATACGATAAAAATGATACAAACACATAATTGATTAGATAATAACCTTAAATACTTCATTTTCAATCATCTATTTGTTTCTCGTTAAAATACTGAGTAAGATATTGAAAAGGGGAGAAGTTCGGTTTTTATTGCATATATCGACGTTTCAGCCGGAATAGAGCGATTTTACGTGTACATCTTCCATCGGTAATATAAACGGAAAATCAGGAACATTTTAGTTAATTCTAATGAAAACACATTGATTTTTATCATTTGTATTGGAAACCACATTGTCATATGTCTTTTGTTGGATCTAAATAATATGAAACCTCGCTTTATGATTCGAAGTTAAAATCCTCAAATTTGGTATAATAGTGACTTTTTCACGTTTTTCATGTAGTTTTATATTACGTACATATATTCATTTTTACCAATATTTCGATACTATTTCATGTAGTATCACGATATGTGAACTGGCCCTCAAATCTCAGAATATCGCATAATATTGCATTTTAAGCAAGTTTTCTTGCATTTTGTTTCGTACTAAAAATCATCGAATTTAGTAATATTTTGACGTTTATCATCTCCTTTTTCCTTTATGTGATATAAGCAAAATATCATCGAATTAGGCAATATTTTGCAGTTTTTCCACGTTTTGTAAATTTCCAGTTTATTGTTATTAATTCATTAAATATACGATAAAAATGATACAAACACATAATTGATTAGATAATAACTTTAAATACTTCATTTTCAATCATCTATTTCTTTCTCGTTAAAATACTGAGTAAGATATTGAAAAGGGGAGAAGTTCGGTTTTTATTGCATATATCGACGTTTCAGCCGGAATAGAGCGATTTTACGTGTACATCTTCCATCGGTAATATAAACGGAAAATCAGGAACATTTTAGTTAATTCTAATGAAAACACATTGATTTTTATCATTTATATTGGAAACAACATTGGCATATGTCTTTTGTTGGATCTAAATAATACGAAGCCTCGTTCTATGATTCGAAGCTAAAATCCACAAATTTGGAAAAATAGTGATTTTTTCACGTTTTCATGTAGTTTGACATTACGTAAATATATTCATTTTTACCAATATTTCGATACTATTTCATGTAGTATCGCGATATGTGATTTGGCCTTCATATCTCAGATTTTCGCATAATATTGCATTTTAAGCAAGTTTTCTTGCATTTTGTTTCGTACTAAAAATCATCGAACTTAGTAATATTTTGACGTTTATCATCTCTTTTTTCCTTTATGTGATATAAACAAAATATCATCGAATTAGGCAATATTTTGCAGTTTTTCCACGTTTTGTAAATTTCCAGTTTATTGTTATTAATTCATTAAATATACGATAAAAATGATACAAACACATAATTGATTAGATAATAACCTTAAATACTTCATTTTCAATCATCTATTTGTTTCTCGTTAAAATACTGAGTAAGATATTGAAAAGGGGAGAAGTTCGGTTTTTATTGCATATATCGACGTTTCAGCCGGAATAGAGCGATTTTACGTGTACATCTTCCATCGGTAATATAAACGGAAAATCAGGAACATTTTAGTTAATTCTAATGAAAACACATTGATTTTTATCATTTATATTGGAAACAACATTGGCATATGTCTTTTGTTGGATCTAAATAATACGAAGCCTCGTTCTATGATTCGAAGCTAAAATCCACAAATTTGGAAAAATAGTGATTTTTTCACGTTTTCATGTAGTTTGACATTACGTAAATATATTCATTTTTACCAATATTTCGATACTATTTCATGTTGTATCGCGATATGTGATTTGGCCTTCATATCTCAGATTTTCGCATAATATTGCATTTTAAGCAAGTTTTCTTGCATTTTTGTTTCGTACTAAACATCATCGAATTTAGCAATATTCTGACGTTTATCATCCCCTTTTCCTTTATGTGAGTTAAACAAAATATCATCGAATTAGGCAATATTTTGCTGTTTTTACACGTTTTTGTGAATTTCCAGTTTATTGTTGATAATTCATTATATATACGATAAAAATGATACAAACACATAATTGATTAGATAATAGCCATAAATACTTCATTTTTAATCATCTATTTGTTTCTCGTTGAGAAACATTAGGTAAGAAATAAAATATTAAGTAAAACTGAGTAAGATATTGAAAAGGGCAGAGGTTCTGTTTTTATTGCATATATCGACGTTTCAGCCGGAATAGAGCGGTTTTACGTGTACATCTTCCATCGGTAATATAAACGGAAAATCAGGAACATTTTAGATAATTCTAATGAAAACAAATTGATTTTTATCATTTGGATTGGAAACAACATTGTCATATGTCTTTTGTTGGATCTAAATAATACGAAACCTCGCTTTATGATTCGAAGTTAAAATCCTCAAATTTGGTATAATAGTGACTTTTTCACGTTTTTCATGTAGTTTTATATTACGTAAATATATTACTTTTTACCAATATTTTGATACTATTTCATGTAGTATCACGATATGTGAATTGGGCTTCAAATCTCAGAATATCGCATTATATTGCATTTTAAGCAAGTTTTCTTGCATTTTGTTTCGTACTAAAAATCATCGAACTTAGTAATATTTTGACGTTTATCATCTCTTTTTTCCTTTATGTGATATAAACAAAATATCATCGAATTAGGCAATATTTTGCAGTTTTTCCACGTTTTGTAAATTTCCAGTTTATTGTTATTAATTCATTAAATATACGATAAAAATGATACAAACACATAATTGATTAGATAATAACCTTAAATACTTCATTTTCAATCATCTATTTGTTTCTCGTTAAAATACTGAGTAAGATATTGAAAAGGGGAGAAGTTCGGTTTTTATTGCATATATCGACGTTTCAGCCGGAATAGAGCGATTTTACGTGTACATCTTCCATCGGTAATATAAACGGAAAATCAGGAACATTTTAGTTAATTCTAATGAAAACACATTGATTTTTATCATTTGTATTGGAAACAACATTGTCATATGTCTTTTGTTGGATCTAAATAATACGAAACCTCGCTCTATGATTCAAAGTTAAAATCCACAAATTTGGAATAATAGTGATTTTTTCACGTTTTCATGTAGTTTGATATTACATAAATATATTCATTTTTACCAATATTTCGATACTATTTCATGTAGTATCACGATATGTGATTTGGCCTTCATATCTCAGATTTCCGCATAATATTGCATTTTAAGCAAGTTTTCTTGCATTTTTGTTTCGTACTAAACATCATCGAATTTAGCAATATTTTGACGTTTATCATCCCCTTTTCCTTTATGTGATTTAAACAAAATATCATCGAATTAGGCAATATTTTGCCGTTTTTGCACGTTTTTGCGAATTTTCAGTTTAATTGTAATACTTCATATAATATACGATAAAAATGATACAAACACATAATTGATTAGATAATAACCTTAAATACTTCATTTTCAATCATCTATTTGTTTCTCGTTAAAATACTGAGAAAGATATTGAAAAGGGGAGAAGTTCGGTTTTTATTGCATATATCGACGTTTCAGCCGGAAGAGAGCGGTTTTACGTGTACATCTTCCATCGGTAATATAAACGGAAAATCAGGAACATTTTAGTAAATTCTAAAGAAAACAAATTGATTTTTATCATTTGTATTGGAAACCACATTGTCATATGTCTTTTGTTGGATCTAAATAATACGAAACCTCGCTCTATGATTCGAAGTTAAAATCCACAAATTTGGAATAATAGTGATTTTTTCACGTTTTCATGTAGTTTGATATTACATAAATATATTCGTTTTTACCAATATTTCGATACTATTTCATGTAGTATCACGATATGTGATTTGGCCTTCATATCTCAGATTTTCGCATAATATTGCATTTTAAGCAAGTTTTCTTGCATTTTTGTTTCGTACTAAACATCATCGAATTTAGCAATATTCTGACGTTTATCATCCCCTTTTCCTTTATGTGAGTTAAACAAAATATCATCGAATTAGGCAATATTTTGCATTTTTTCCACGTTTTGTAAATTTCCAGTTTATTGTTATTAATTCATTAAATATACGATAAAAATGATACAAACACATAATTGATTAGATAATAACCTTAAATACTTCATTTTCAATCATCTATTTGTTTCTCGTTAAAATACTGAGTAAGATATTGAAAAGGGGAGAAGTTCGGTTTTTATTGCATATATCGACGTTTCAGCCGGAATAGAGCGATTTTACGTGTACATCTTCCATCGGTAATATAAACGGAAAATCAGGAACATTTTAGTTAATTCTAATGAAAACACATTGATTTTTATCATTTGTATTGGAAACCACATTGTCATATGTCTTTTGTTGGATCTAAATAATATGAAACCTCGCTTTATGATTCGAAGTTAAAATCCTCAAATTTGGTATAATAGTGACTTTTTCACGTTTTTCATGTAGTTTTATATTACGTACATATATTCATTTTTACCAATATTTCGATACTATTTCATGTAGTATCACGATATGTGAACTGGCCCTCAAATCTCAGAATATCGCATAATATTGCATTTTAAGCAAGTTTTCTTGCATTTTGTTTCGTACTAAAAATCATCGAATTTAGTAATATTTTGACGTTTATCATCTCCTTTTTCCTTTATGTGATATAAGCAAAATATCATCGAATTAGGCAATATTTTGCAGTTTTTCCACGTTTTGTAAATTTCCAGTTTATTGTTATTAATTCATTAAATATACGATAAAAATGATACAAACACATAATTGATTAGATAATAACTTTAAATACTTCATTTTCAATCATCTATTTCTTTCTCGTTAAAATACTGAGTAAGATATTGAAAAGGGGAGAAGTTCGGTTTTTATTGCATATATCGACGTTTCAGCCGGAATAGAGCGATTTTACGTGTACATCTTCCATCGGTAATATAAACGGAAAATCAGGAACATTTTAGTTAATTCTAATGAAAACACATTGATTTTTATCATTTATATTGGAAACAACATTGGCATATGTCTTTTGTTGGATCTAAATAATACGAAGCCTCGTTCTATGATTCGAAGCTAAAATCCACAAATTTGGAAAAATAGTGATTTTTTCACGTTTTCATGTAGTTTGACATTACGTAAATATATTCATTTTTACCAATATTTCGATACTATTTCATGTAGTATCGCGATATGTGATTTGGCCTTCATATCTCAGATTTTCGCATAATATTGCATTTTAAGCAAGTTTTCTTGCATTTTGTTTCGTACTAAAAATCATCGAACTTAGTAATATTTTGACGTTTATCATCTCTTTTTTCCTTTATGTAATATAAACAAAATATCATCGAATTAGGCAATATTTTGCAGTTTTTCCACGTTTTGTAAATTTCCAGTTTATTGTTATTAATTCATTAAATATACGATAAAAATGATACAAACACATAATTGATTAGATAATAACCTTAAATACTTCATTTTCAATCATCTATTTGTTTCTCGTTAAAATACTGAGTAAGATATTGAAAAGCGGAGAAGTTCGGTTTTTATTGCATATATCGACGTTTCAGCCGGAATAGAGCGATTTTACGTGTACATCTTCCATCGGTAATATAAACGGAAAATCAGGAACATTTTAGTTAATTCTAATGAAAACACATTGATTTTTATCATTTATATTGGAAACAACATTGGCATATGTCTTTTGTTGGATCTAAATAATACGAAGCCTCGTTCTATGATTCGAAGCTAAAATCCACAAATTTGGAAAAATAGTGATTTTTTCACGTTTTCATGTAGTTTGACATTACGTAAATATATTCATTTTTACCAATATTTCGATACTATTTCATGTAGTATCGCGATATGTGATTTGGCCTTCATATCTCAGATTTTCGCATAATTTGCATTTTAAGCAAGTTTTCTTGCATTTTTGTTTCGTACTAAACATCATAGAATTTAGCAATATTCTGACGTTTATCATCCCCTTTTCCTTTATGTGAGTTAAACAAAATATCATCGAATTAGGCAATATTTTGCTGTTTTTACACGTTTTTGTGAATTTCCAGTTTATTGTTGATAATTCATTATATATACGATAAAAATGATACAAACACATAATTGATTAGATAATAGCCATAAATACTTCATTTTTAATCATCTATTTGTTTCTCGTTGAGAAACATTAGGTAAGAAATAAAATATTAAGTAAAACTGAGTAAGATATTGAAAAGGGCAGAGGTTCTGTTTTTATTGCATATATCGACGTTTCAGCCGGAATAGAGCGGTTTTACGTGTACATCTTCCATCGGTAATATAAACGGAAAATCAGGAACATTTTAGATAATTCTAATGAAAACAAATTGATTTTTATCATTTGGATTGGAAACAACATTGTCATATGTCTTTTGTTGGATCTAAATAATACGAAACCTCGCTTTATGATTCGAAGTTAAAATCCTCAAATTTGGTATAATAGTGACTTTTTCACGTTTTTCATGTAGTTTTATATTACGTAAATATATTCATTTTTACCAATATTTTGATACTATTTCATGTAGTACACGATATGTGAATTGGGCTTCAAATCTCAGAATATCGCATTATATTGCATTTTAAGCAAGTTTTCTTGCATTTTGTTTCGTACTAAAAATCATCGAACTTAGTAATATTTTGACGTTTATCATCTCTTTTTTCCTTTATGTGATATAAACAAAATATCATCGAATTAGGCAATATTTTGCAGTTTTTCCACGTTTTGTAAATTTCCAGTTTATTGTTATTAATTCATTAAATATACGATAAAAATGATACAAACACATAATTGATTAGATAATAACCTTAAATACTTCATTTTCAATCATCTATTTGTTTCTCGTTAAAATACTGAGTAAGATATTGAAAAGGGGAGAAGTTCGGTTTTTATTGCATATATCGACGTTTCAGCCGGAATAGAGCGATTTTACGTGTACATCTTCCATCGGTAATATAAACGGAAAATCAGGAACATTTTAGTTAATTCTAATGAAAACACATTGATTTTTATCATTTGGATTGAAAACAACATTGTCATATGTCTTTTGTTGGATCTAAATAATACGAAACCTCGCTCTATGATTCAAAGTTAAAATCCACAAATTTGGAATAATAGTGATTTTTTCACGTTTTCATGTAGTTTGATATTACATAAATATATTCATTTTTACCAATATTTCGATACTATTTCATGTAGTATCACGATATGTGATTTGGCCTTCATATCTCAGATTTCCGCATAATATTGCATTTTAAGCAAGTTTTCTTGCATTTTTGTTTCGTACTAAACATCATCGAATTTAGCAATATTTTGACGTTTATCATCCCCTTTTCCTTTATGTGATTTAAACAAAATATCATCGAATTAGGCAATATTTTGCCGTTTTTGCACGTTTTTGCGAATTTTCAGTTTAATTGTAATACTTCATATAATATACGATAAAAATGATACAAACACATAATTGATTAGATAATAACCTTAAATACTTCATTTTCAATCATCTATTTGTTTCTCGTTAAAATACTGAGAAAGATATTGAAAAGGGGAGAAGTTCGGTTTTTATTGCATATATCGACGTTTCAGCCGGAAGAGAGCGGTTTTACGTGTACATCTTCCATCGGTAATATAAACGGAAAATCAGGAACATTTTAGTAAATTCTAAAGAAAACAAATTGATTTTTATCATTTGTATTGGAAACCACATTGTCATATGTCTTTTGTTGGATCTAAATAATACGAAACCTCGCTCTATGATTCGAAGTTAAAATCCACAAATTTGGAATAATAGTGATTTTTTCACGTTTTCATGTAGTTTGATATTACGTAAATATATTCGTTTTTACCAATATTTCGATACTATTTCATGTAGTATCACGATATGTGATTTGGCCTTCATATCTCAGATTTTCGCATAATATTGCATTTTAAGCAAGTTTTCTTGCATTTTTGTTTCGTACTAAACATCATCGAATTTAGTAATATTTTGACGTTTATCATCTCTTTTTTCCTTTATGTGATATAAGCAAAATATCATCGAATTAGGCAATATTTTGCAGTTTTTCCACGTTTTGTAAATTTCCAGTTTATTGTTATTAATTCATTAAATATACGATAAAAATGATACAAACACATAATTGATTAGATAATAACTTTAAATACTTCATTTTCAATCATCTATTTCTTTCTCGTTAAAATACTGAGTAAGATATTGAAAAGGGGAGAAGTTCGGTTTTTATTGCATATATCGACGTTTCAGCCGGAATAGAGCGATTTTACGTGTACATCTTCCATCGGTAATATAAACAGAAAATCAGGAACATTTTAGTTAATTCTAATGAAAACACATTGATTTTTATCATTTATATTGGAAACAACATTGGCATATGTCTTTTGTTGGATCTAAATAATACGAAGCCTCGTTCTATGATTCGAAGCTAAAATCCACAAATTTGGAAAAATAGTGTTTTTTTCACGTTTTCATGTAGTTTGACATTACGTAAATATATTCATTTTTACCAATATTTCGATACTATTTCATGTAGTATCGCGATATGTGATTTGGCCTTCATATCTCAGATTTTCGCATAATATTGCATTTTAAGCAAGTTTTCTTGCATTTTGTTTCGTACTAAAAATCATCGAACTTAGTAATATTTTGACGTTTATCATCTCTTTTTTCCTTTATGTGATATAAACAAAATATCATCGAATTAGTCAATATTTTGCAGTTTTTCCACGTTTTGTAAATTTCCAGTTTATTGTTATTAATTCATTAAATATACGATAAAAATGATACAAACACATAATTGATTAGATAATAACCTTAAATACTTCATTTTCAATCATCTATTTGTTTCTCGTTAAAATACTGAGTAAGATATTGAAAAGGGGAGAAGTTCGGTTTTTATTGCATATATCGACGTTTCAGCCGGAATAGAGCGATTTTACGTGTACATCTTCCATCGGTAATATAAACGGAAAATCAGGAACATTTTAGTTAATTCTAATGAAAACACATTGATTTTTATCATTTGTATTGGAAACCACATTGTCATATGTCTTTTGTTGGATATAAATAATGTGAAACCTCGCTCTATGATTCGAAGTTAAAATCCTCAAATTTGGTATAATAGTGACTTTTTCACGTTTTTCATGTAGTTTTATATTACGTACATATATTCATTTTTACCAATATTTCGATACTATTTCATGTAGTATCACGATATGTGAACTGGCCTTCAAATCTCAGAATATCGCATAATATTGCATTTTAAGCAAGTTTTCTTGCATTTTGTTTCGTACTAAAAATCATTGAATTTAGTAATATTTTGACGTTTATAATCTTTTTCCTTTATGTGATATAAGCAAAATATCATCGAATTAGGCAATATTTTGCAGTTTTTCCACGTTTTGTAAATTTCAAGTTTATTGTTATTAATTCATTAAATATACGATAAAAATGATACAAACACATAATTGATTAGATAATAACTTTAAATACTTCATTTTCAATCATCTATTTCTTTCTCGTTAAAATACTGAGTAAGATATTGAAAAGGGGAGAAGTTCGGTTTTTATTGCATATATCGACGTTTCAGCCGGAATAGAGCGATTTTACGTGTACATCTTCCATCGGTAATATAAACGGAAAATCAGGAACATTTTAGTTAATTCTAATGAAAACACATTGATTTTTATCATTTATATTGGAAACAACATTGGCATATGTCTTTTGTTGGATCTAAATAATACGAAGCCTCGTTCTATGATTCGAAGCTAAAATCCACAAATTTGGAAAAATAGTGATTTTTTCACGTTTTCATGTAGTTTGACATTACGTAAATATATTCATTTTTACCAATATTTCGATACTATTTCATGTAGTATCGCGATATGTGATTTGGCCTTCATATCTCAGATTTTCGCATAATATTGCATTTTAAGCAAGTTTTCTTGCATTTTTGTTTCGTACTAAACATCATCGAATTTAGCAATATTCTGACGTTTATCATCCCCTTTTCCTTTATGTGAGTTAAACAAAATATCATCGAATTAGGCAATATTTTGCTGTTTTTACACGTTTTTGTGAATTTCCAGTTTATTTTTGATAATTCATTATATATACGATAAAAATGATACAAACACATAATTGATTAGATAATAGCTATAAATACTTCATTTTGAATCATCTATTTGTTTCTCGTTGAGAAACATTAAGTAAGAAATAAAATATTAAGTAAAACTGAGTAAGATATTGAAAAGGGCAGAAGTTCTGTTTTTATTGCATATATCGACGTTTCAGCCGGAATAGAGCGGTTTTACGTGTACATCTTCCATCGGTAATATAAACGGAAAAACAGGAACATTTTAGATAATTCTAATGAAAACAAATTGATTTTTATCATTTGGATTGGAAACAACATTGTCATATGTCTTTTGTTGGATCTAAATAATACGAAACCTCGCTTTATGATTCGAAGTTAAAATCCTCAAATTTGGTATAATAGTGACTTTTTCACGTTTTTCATGTAGTTTTATATTACGTAAATATATTCATTTTTACCAATATTTTGATACTATTTCATGTAGTATCACGATATGTGAATTGGGCTTCAAATCTCAGAATATCGCATAATATTGCATTTTAAGCAAGTTTTCTTGCATTTTGTTTCGTACTAAAAATCATCGAACTTAGTAATATTTTGACGTTTATCATCTCTTTTTTCCTTTATGTGATATAAACAAAATATCATCGAATTAGGCAATATTTTGCAGTTTTTCCACGTTTTGTAAATTTCCAGTTTATTGTTATTAATTCATTAAATATACGATAAAAATGATACAAACACATAATTGATTAGATAATAATCTTAAATACTTCATTTTCAATCATCTATTTGTTTCTCGTTAAAATACTGAGTAAGATATTGAAAAGGGGAGAAGTTCGGTTTTTATTGCATATATCGACGTTTCAGCCGGAATAGAGCGATTTTACGTGTACATCTTCCATCGGTAATATAAACGGAAAATCAGGAACATTTTAGTTAATTCTAATGAAAACACATTGATTTTTATCATTTGTATTGGAAACCACATTGTCATATGTCTTTTGTTGGATATAAATAATATGAAACCTCGCTTTATGATTCGAAGTTAAAATCCTCAAATTTGGTATAATAGTGACTTTTTCACGTTTTTCATGTAGTTTTATATTACGTACATATATTCATTTTTACCAATATTTCGATACTATTTCATGTAGTATCACGATATGTGAACTGGCCTTCAAATCTCAGAATATCACATAATATTGCATTTTAAGCAAGTTTTCTTGCATTTTGTTTCGTACTAAAAATCATCGAATTTAGTAATATTTTGACGTTTATCATCTCCTTTTTCCTTTATGTGATATAAGCAAAATATCATCGAATTAGGCAATATTTTGCAGTTTTTCCACGTTTTGTAAATTTCCAGTTTATTGTTATTAATTCATTAAATATACGATAAAAATGATACAAACACATAATTGATTAGATAATAACTTTAAATACTTCATTTTCAATCATCTATTTGTTTCTCGTTAAAATACTGAGTAAGATATTGAAAAGGGGAGAAGTTCGGTTTTTATTGCATATATCGACGTTTCAGCCGGAATAGAGCGATTTTTCGTGTACATCTTCCATCGGTAATATAAACGGAAAATCAGGAACATTTTAGTTAATTCTAATGAAAACACATTGATTTTTATCATTTATATTGGAAACAACATTGGCATATGTCTTTTGTTGGATCTAAATAATACGAAGCCTCGTTCTATGATTCGAAGCTAAAATCCACAAATTTGGAAAAATAGTGATTTTTTCACGTTTTCATGTAGTTTGACATTACGTAAATATATTCATTTTTACCAATATTTCGATACTATTTCATGTAGTATCGCGATATGTGATTTGGCCTTCATATCTCAGATTTTCGCATAATATTGCATTTTAAGCAAGTTTTCTTGCATTTTTGTTTCGTACTAAACATCATCGAATTTAGCAATATTCTGACGTTTATCATCCCCTTTTCCTTTATGTGAGTTAAACAAAATATCATCGAATTAGGCAATATTTTGCTGTTTTTACACGTTTTTGTGAATTTCCAGTTTATTGTTGATAATTCATTATATATACGATAAAAATGATACAAACACATAATTGATTAGATAATAGCCATAAATACTTCATTTTTAATCATCTATTTGTTTCTCGTTGAGAAACATTAAGTAAGAAATAAAATATTAAGTAAAACTGAGTAAGATATTGAAAAGGGCAGAAGTTCTGTTTTTATTGCATATATCGACGTTTCAGCCGGAATAGAGCGGTTTTACGTGTACATCTTCCATCGGTAATATAAACGGAAAATCAGGAACATTTTAGATAATTCTAATGAAAACAAATTGATTTTTATCATTTGGATTGGAAACAACATTGTCATATGTCTTTTGTTGGATCTAAATAATACGAAACCTCGCTTTATGATTCGAAGTTAAAATCCTCAAATTTGGTATAATAGTGACTTTTTCACGTTTTTCATGTAGTTTTATATTACGTAAATATATTCATTTTTACCAATATTTTGATACTATTTCATGTAGTATCACGATATGTGAATTGGGCTTCAAATCTCAGAATATCGCATTATATTGCATTTTAAGCAAGTTTTCTTGCATTTTGTTTCGTACTAAAAATCATCGAACTTAGTAATATTTTGACGTTTATCATCTCTTTTTTCCTTTATGTGATTTAAACAAAATATCATCGAATTAGGCAATATTTTGGAGTTTTTGAACGTTTTTGCGAATTTTCAGTTTAATGGAATTAATTCATAAAATATACGATAAATATAATACAAACACGTAATTGATTAGATAATAAACTTAAATTCTTCATCTTCAATTATCTATTTGTTTCTCGTTGAAATACTGAGTAAGATATTGAAAAGGGGAGAAGTTCGGTTTTTATTGCATATATCGACGTTTCAGCCGGAATAGAGCGATTTTACGTGTACATCTTCCATCGGTAATATAAACGGAAAATCAGGAACATTTTAGTTAATTCTAATGAAATCAAATTGATTTTTATCATTTGGATTGGAAACAACATTGTCATATGTCTTTTGTTGGATCTAAATAATACGAAAATTCGCTTTATGATTCGCAGTTAAAATCCTCAATTTTGGTATAATAGTGACTTTTTCACGTTTTTCATTTAGTTTTATATTACGTAAATATATTCATTTTTACCAATATTTCGATACTATTTCATGTAGTATCACTATATGTGATTTGGCCTTCATATCTCAGATTTTCGCATAATATTGCATTTTAAGCAAGTTTTCTTGCATTTTTGTTTCGTACTAAACATCATCGAATTTAGCAATATTTTGACGTTTATCATCCCCTTTTCCCTTTATGTGATTTAAACAAAATATCATCGAATTAGGCAATATTTTGGAGTTTTTGAACGTTTTTGCGAATTTTCAGTTTAATGGAATTAATTCATAAAATATACGATAAATATAATACAAACACGTAATTGATTAGATAATAAACTTAAATTCTTCATCTTCAATTATCTATTTGTTTCTCGTTGAAATACTGAGTAAGATATTGAAAAGGGGAGAAGTTCGGTTTTTATTGCATATATCGACGTTTCAGCCGGAATTGTGCGGTATTAGGTGTACATCTTCCATCGGTAATATAAACGGAAAATCAGGAACATTTTAGTCCATGCTAATGAAAACACATTGATTTTTATCATTTGTATTGGAAACAACATTTTCATATGTCTTTTCTTGGATCTAAATAATACGAAACCTCGCATTATGATTCAAAGTTAAAATCCACAAATTTGGAATAATAGTGATTTTTTCACGTTTTCATGTAGTTTGATATTACGTAAATATATTCATTTTTACCAATATTTCGATACTATTTCATGTAGTATCACGATATGTGATTTGGCCTTCATATCTCAGATTTTCGCATAATATTGCATTTTAAGCAAGTTTTCTTGCATTTTTGTTTCGTACTAAACATCATCGAATTTAACAATATTTTGACGTTTATCATCCCCTTTTCCCTTATGTGAGTTAAACAAAATATCATCGAATTAAGCAATATTTTGCTGTTTTTACACGTTTTGTGAATTTCCAGTTTATTGTTGATAATTCATTATATATACGATATAAATGATAAAAACACATAATTGATTAGATAATAACCTTATATATTTTCAATAATCTAACATTTTCAATCATCTATTTGTTGAAATACTGAGTAAGATATTGAAAAGGGCAGAAGTTCGGTTTTTATTGCATATATCGACGTTTCAGATGGAATAGAGCGATTTTACGTGTACATCTTCCGTCGGTAATATAAACGGAAAATCAGGAACATTTTAGTCCATTCTAATGAAAACACATTGATTTTTATCATTTGTATTGGAAACAACATTGTCATATGTCTTTTGTTGGATCTAAATAATACGAAACCTCGCTTTATGATTCGAAGTTAAAATCCTCAAATTTGGTATAATAGTGACTTTTTCACGTTTTTCATGAAGTTTTATATAACGTAAATATATTCATTTTTACCAATATTTCGATACTATTTCATGTAGTATCACTATATGTGAATTGTCCTTCAAATCTCAGAATATCGCATAATATTGCATTTTAAGCAAGTTTTCTTGCATTTTGTTTCGTACTAAAAATCATCGAATTTAGTAATATTTTGACGTTTATCATCTCCTTTTTCTTTTATGTGATATAAACAAAATATCATCGAATTAGGCAATATTTTGCAGTTTTTCCACGTTTTGTAAATTTCCAGTTTATTGTTATTAATTCATTAAATATACGATAAAAATGATACAAACACATAATTGATTAGATTATACTTTTTAGTATATTATAGTATATTATTTAGTATATTATATATATTATATATATTATATTATATTATATTATATTATATTATATTATATTATATTATATTATATTATATTATATATATTATATATAATATATAAATATATTATATTTAGTATATTAATATTTAGTATATTATAGATTATACCTTAAATACTTCATTTTCAATCATCTATTTGTTTCTCGTTGAAATATTGAAAAGGGCAGAAGTTCTGTTTTTATTGCATATATCGACGTTTCAGCCGGAATAGAGCTGTTTTAAGTGTACATCTTCCATAGGTAATATAAACGGAAAATCAGGAACATTTTAGTTAATTCTAATGAAAACAAATTGATTTTTATCATTTGGATTGGAAACAACATTGTCATATGTCTTTTGTTTGATCTAAATAATACGAAACCTCGCTCTATGATTCGAAGTTAAAATCCACAAATTTGGAATAATAGTGATTTTTTCACGTTTTCATGTAGTTTGATATTACGTAAATATAATCATTTTTACCAATATTTCGATACTATTTCATGTAGTATCACGATATGTGTTATGGCCTTCATATCTCAGATTTCCGCATAATATTGCATTTTAAGCAAGTTTTCTTGCATTTTTGTTTCGTACTAAACATCATCTAATTTAGCAATATTTTGTCGTTTATCATCCCCTTTTCCTTTATGTGATTTAAACAAAATATCATTGAATTAGGCAATATTTTGCCGTTTTTGCACGTTTTTGCGATTTTTCAGTTTAATGGTAATAATTCATATAATATACGATAAATATGATACAAACACGTAATAGATTAGATAATAAACTTAAATACTTCATCTACAATTATCTATTTGTTTCTCGTTGAAATACTGAGTAAGATATTGAAAAGGTGAGAAGTTCGGTTTTTATTGCATATATCGACGTTTCAGCCGGAATAGAGCGGTTTTACGTGTACATCTTCCATCGGTAATATAAACGGAAAATCAGGAACATTTTAGTTAATTCTAAAGAAAACAAATTGATTTTTATCATTTGTATTGGAAACCACATTGTCATATGTCTTTTGTTGGATCTAAATAATACGAAACCTCGCTCTATGATTCGAAGTTAAAATCCACAAATTTGGAATAATAGTGATTTTTTCACGTTTTCATGTAGTTTGATATTACGTAAATATATTCGTTTTTACCAATATTTCGATACTATTTCATGTAGTATCACGATATGTGATTTGGCCTTCATATCTCAGATTTTCGCATAATATTGCATTTTAAGCAAATTTTCTTGCATTTTTGTTTCGTACTAAACATCATTGAACTTAGCAATATTCTGACGTTTATCATCCCCTTTTCCTTTATGTGAGTTAAACAAAATATCATCGAATTAGGCAATATTTTGCTGTTTTTACACGTTTTTGTGAATTTCCAGTTTATTGTTGATAATTCATTATATATACGACAAAAATGATACAAACACATAATTGATTAGATAATAACCTTAAATACTTAATTTTCAATCATCTATTTGTTTCTAGTTAAAATACTGAGTAAGATATTGAAAAGGGGAGAAGTTCGGTTTTTATTGCATATATCGACGTTTCAGCCGGAATTGTGCGGTTTTAGGTGTACATCTTCCATCGGTAATATAAACAGAAAATCAGGAACATTTTAGTTAATTCTAATGAAAACACATTGATTTTTATGATTTGTATTGAACACAACATTGTCATATGTCTTTTGTTGGATCTAAATAATACGAAACCTCGTTCTATGATTAGAAGCTAAAATCCACAAATTTGGAATAATAGTGATTTTTTCACGTTTTCATGTAGTTTGATATTACGTAAATATATTCATTTTTACCAATATTTCGATACTATTTCATGTAGTATGTGATTTGGCCTTCATATCCCAGATTTTCGCATAATATTGCATTTTAAGCAAGTATTCTTGCATTTTTGTTTCGTACTAAACATCATCGAATTTAGCAATATTTTGACGTTTATCATCCGCTTTTCCTTTATGTGAGTTAAACAAAATATCATTGAATTAGGCAATATTTTGCTGTTTTTACACGTTTTTGTGAATTTCCAGTTTATTGTTGATAATTCAATATATATACGATAAAAATGATACAAACACATAATTGATTAGATAATAACCTTAAATACTTCATTTTCAATCATCTATTTATTTCTCGTTAAAATACTGAGTAAGATATTGAAAAGGGGAGAAGTTCGGTTTTTATTGCATATATCGACGTTTCAGCCGGAATAGAGCGATTTTACGTGTACATCTTCCATCGGTAATATAAACGGAAAATCAGGAATATTTTAGTTAATTCTAATGAAAACACATTGATTTTTATCATTTGGATTGGAAACAACATTGTCATATGTCTTTTGTTGGATCTAAATAATACGAAACCTCGCTCTATGATTCGAAGTTAAAATCCACAAATTTTGAATAATAGTGATTTTTTCACGTTTTCATGTAGTTTGATATTACGTAAATATATTCATTTTTACCAATATTTCGATACTATTTCATGTAGTATCACGATATGTGATTTGGCCTTCATATATCAGATTTCCGCATAATATTGCATTTTAAGCAAGTTTTCTTGCATTTTTGTTTCGTACTAAACATCATTGAATTTAGCAATATTTTTGACGTTTATCATCCCCTTTTCCTTTATGTGATTTAAACAAAATATCATCGAATTAGGCAATATTTTGCCGTTTTTGCACGTTTTTGCGAATTTTCAGTTTAATGGTAATAATTCATATAATATACGATAAATATGATACAAACACGAAATAGATTAGATAATAAACTTAAATACTTCATCTACAATTATCTACTTGTTTCTCGTTGAAATACTGAGTAAGATATTGAAAAGGTGAGAAGTTCGGTTTTTATTGCATATATCGACGTTTCAGCCGGAATAGAGCGGTTTTACGTGTACATCTTCCATCGGTAATATAAACGGAAAATCAGGAACATTTTAGTTAATTCTAATGAAAACACATTGATTTTTATCATTTGGATTGGAAACAACATTGTCATATGTCTTTTGTTGGATTTAAATAATACGAAACCTCGCTTTATGATTCGAAGTTAAAATCCTCAAATTTGGTATAATAGTGACTTTTTCACGTTTTTCATGTAGTTTTATATTACGTAAATATATTCATTTTTACCAATATTTCGATACTATTTCATGTAGTATCACAATATGTGATTTGGCCTTCATATCTCAGATTTTCGCATAATATTGCATTTTAAGCAAGTTTTCTTGCATTTTTGTTTCGTACTAAACATCATCGAATTTAGCAATATTTTGACGTTTATCATCCCCTTTTTCTTTATGTGAGTTAAACAAAATATCATCGAATTAGGCAATATTTTGCTGTTTTTACACGTTTTTGTGAATTTCCAGTTTATTGTTGATAATTCATTATATATACGATAAAAATGATACAAACACATAATTGATAAGATAATAGCCATAAATACTTCATTTTCAATCATCTATTTGTTTCTCGTTGAAATACTGAGTAAGATATTGAAAAGGGTAGAAGTTCTGTTTTTATTGCATATATCGACGTTTCAGCCGGAATAGAGCGGTTTTACGTGTACATCTTCCATCGGTAATATAAACGGAAAATCAGGAACATTTTAGTTAATTCTAATGAAAACACATTGATTTTTATCATTTGTATTGGAAACAACATTGTCATATGTCTTTTGTTGGATCTAAATAATACGAAACCTCGCTCTATGATTCGAAGTTAAAATCCACAAATTTGGAATAATAGTGATTTTTTCACGTTTTCATGCAGTTTGATATTACGTAAATATATTCGTTTTTACCAATATTTCGATACTATTTCATGTAGTATCACGATATGTGATTTGGCCTTCATATCTCAGATTTTCGCATAATATTGCATTTTAAGCAAATTTTCTTGCATTTTTGTTTCGTACTAAACATCATTGAACTTAGCAATATTCTGACGTTTATCATCCCCTTTTCCTTTATGTGAGTTAAACAAAATATCATCGAATTAGGCAATATTTTGCTGTTTTTACACGTTTTTGTGAATTTCCAGTTTATTGTTGATAATTCATTATATATACGATAAAAATGATACAAACACATAATTGATTAGATAATAACCTTAAATACTTAATTTTCAATCATCTATTTGTTTCTAGTTTAAATACTGAGTAAGATATTGAAAAGGGGAGAAGTTCGGTTTTTATTGCATATATCGACGTTTCAGCCGGAATTGTGCGGTTTTAGGTGTACATCTTCCATCGGTAATATAAACAGAAAATCAGGAACATTTTAGTTAATTCTAATGAAAACACATTGATTTTTATGATTTGTATTGGAAACAACATTGTCATATGTCTTTTGTTGGATCTAAATAATACGAAACCTCGTTCTATGATTAGAAGCTAAAATCCACAAATTTGGAATAATAGTGATTTTTTCACGTTTTCATGTAGTTTGATATTACGTAAATATATTCATTTTTACCAATATTTCGATACTATTTCATGTAGTATCACGATATGTGATTTGGCCTTCATATATCAGATTTCTGCATAATATTGCATTTTAAGCAAGTTTTCTTGCATTTTTGTTTCGTACTAAACATCATTGAATTTAGCAATATTTTTGACGTTTATCATCCCCTTTTCCTTTATGTGATTTAAACAAAATATCATCGAATTAGGCAATATTTTGCCGTTTTTGCACGTTTTTGCGAATTTTCAGTTTAATGGTAATAATTCATATAATATACGATAAATATGATACAAACACGAAATAGATTAGATAATAAACTTAAATACTTCATCTACAATTATCTACTTGTTTCTCGTTGAAATACTGAGTAAGATATTGAAAAGGTGAGAAGTTCGGTTTTTATTGCATATATCGACGTTTCAGCCGGAATAGAGCGGTTTTACGTGTACATCTTCCATCGGTAATATAAACGGAAAATCAGGAACATTTTAGTTAATTCTAATGAAAACACATTGATTTTTATCATTTGTATTGGAAACAACATTGTCATATGTCTTTTGTTGGATCTAAATAATACGAAACCTCGCTCTATGATTCGAAGTTAAAATCCACAAATTTGGAATAATAGTGATTTTTTCACGTTTTCATGCAGTTTGATATTACGTAAATATATTCGTTTTTACCAATATTTCGATACTATTTCATGTAGTATCACGATATGTGATTTGGCCTTCATATATCAGATTTTCGCATAATATTGCATTTTAAGCAAATTTTCTTGCATTTTTGTTTCGTACTAAACATCATTGAACTTAGCAATATTCTGACGTTTATCATCCCCTTTTCCTTTATGTGAGTTAAACAAAATATCATCGAATTAGGCAATATTTTGCTGTTTTTACACGTTTTTGTGAATTTCCAGTTTATTGTTGATAATTCATTATATATACGATAAAAATGATACAAACACATAATTGATTAGATAATAACCTTAAATACTTAATTTTCAATCATCTATTTGTTTCTAGTTAAAATACTGAGTAAGATATTGAAAAGGGGAGAAGTTCGGTTTTATTGCATATATCGACGTTTCAGCCGGAATTGTGCGGTTTTAGGTGTACATCTTCCATCGGTAATATAAACAGAAAATCAGGAACATTTTAGTTAATTCTAATGAAAACACATTGATTTTTATGATTTGTATTGGAAACAACATTGTCATATGTCTTTTGTTGGATCTAAATAATACGAAACCTCGTTCTATGATTAGAAGCTAAAATCCACAAATTTGGAATAATAGTGATTTTTTCACGTTTTCATGTAGTTTGATATTACGTAAATATATTCATTTTTACCAATATTTCGATACTATTTCTTGTAGTATGTGATTTGGCCTTCATATCCCAGATTTTCGCATAATATTGCATTTTAAGCAAGTATTCTTGCATTTTTGTTTCGTACTAAACATCATCGAATTTAGCAATATTTTGACGTTTATCATCCGCTTTTCCTTTATGTGAGTTAAACAAAATATCATTGAATTATGCAATATTTTGCTGTTTTTACACGTTTTTGTGAATTTCCAGTTTATTGTTGATAATTCAATATATATACGATAAAAATGATACAAACACATAATTGATTAGATAATAACCTTAAATACTTCATTTTCAATCATCTATTTATTTCTCGTTAAAATACTGAGTAAGATATTGAAAAGGGGAGAAGTTCGGTTTTTATTGCATATATCGACGTTTCAGCCGGAATAGAGCGATTTTACGTGTACATCTTCCATCGGTAATATAAACGGAAAATCAGGAATATTTTAGTTAATTCTAATGAAAACACATTGATTTTTATCATTTGGATTGGAAACAACATTGTCATATGTCTTTTGTTGGATCGAAATAATACGAAACCTCGCTCTATGATTCGAAGTTAAAATCCACAAATTTTGAATAATAGTGATTTTTTCACGTTTTCATGTAGTTTGATATTACGTAAATATATTCATTTTTACCAATATTTCGATACTATTTCATGTAGTATCACGATATGTGATTTGGCCTTCATATATCAGATTTCCGCATAATATTGCATTTTAAGCAAGTTTTCTTGCATTTTTGTTTCGTACTAAACATCATCGAATTTAGCAATATTTTGACGTTTATCATCCCCTTTTCCTTTATGTGATTTAAACAAAATATCATTGAATTAGGCAATATTTTGCCGTTTTTGCACGTTTTTGCGAATTTTCAGTTTAATGGTAATAATTCATATAATATACGATAAATATGATACAAACACGTAATAGATTAGATAATAAACTTAAATACTTCATCTACAATTATCTATTTGTTTCTCGTTGAAATACTGAGTAAGATATTGAAAAGGTGAGAAGTTCGGTTTTTATTGCATATATCGACGTTTCAGCCGGAATAGAGCGGTTTTACGTGTACATCTTCCATCGGTAATATAAACGGAAAATCAGGAACATTTTAGTTAATTCTAAAGAAAACAAATTGATTTTTATCATTTGTATTGGAAACCACATTGTCATATGTCTTTTGTTGGATCTAAATAATACGAAACCTCGTTCTATGATTAGAAGCTAAAATCCACAAATTTGGAATAATAGTGATTTTTTCACGTTTTCATGTAGTTTGATATTACGTAAATATATTCATTTTTACCAATATTTCGATACTATTTCATGTAGTATGTGATTTGGCCTTCATATCCCAGATTTTCGCATAATATTGCATTTTAAGCAAGTATTCTTGCATTTTTGTTTCGTACTAAACATCATCGAATTTAGCAATATTTTGACGTTTATCATCCGCTTTTCCTTTATGTGAGTTAAACAAAATATCATTGAATTAGGCAATATTTTGCTGTTTTTACAGGTTTTTGTGAATTTCCAGTTTATTGTTGATAATTCAATATATATACGAAAAAAATGATACAAACACATAATAGATTAGATAATAACCTTAAATACTTCATTTTCAATCATCTATTTGTTTCTCGTTAAAATACTGAGTAAGATATTGAAAAGGGGAGAAGTTCGGTTTTTATTGCATATATCGACGTTTCAGATGGAATAGAGCGATTTTACGTGTACATCTTCCGTCGATAATATAAACGGAAAATCAGGAACATTTTAGTCCATTCTAATGAAAACACATTGATTTTTATCATTTGTATTGGAAACAACATTGTCATATGTCTTTTGTTGGATCTAAATAATACGAAACCTCGCTTTATGATTCGAAGTTAAAATCCTCAAATTTGGTATAATAGTGACTTTTTCACGTTTTTCATGAAGTTTTATATAACGTAAATATATTCATTTTTACCAATATTTCGATACTATTTCATGTAGTATCACTATATGTGAATTGTCCTTCAAATCTCAGAATATCGCATAATATTGCATTTTAAGCAAGTTTTCTTGCATTTTGTTTCGTACTAAAAATCATCGAATTTAGTAATATTTTGACGTTTATCATCTCCTTTTTCTTTTATGTGATATAAACAAAATATCATCGAATTAGGCAATATTTTGCAGTTTTTCCACGTTTTGTAAATTTCCATTTTATTGTTATTAATTCATTAAATATACGATAAAAATGATACAAACACATAATTGATTAGATTATACTTTTTAGTATATTATAGTATATTATTTAGTATATTATATATATTATATATATTATATTATATTATATTATATTATATTATATTATATTATATTATATTATATTATATTATATTATATTATATTATATATATTATATATAATATATAAATATATTATATTTAGTATATTAATATTTAGTATATTATAGATTATACCTTAAATACTTCATTTTCAATCATCTATTTGTTTCTCGTTGAAATATTGAAAAGGGCAGAAGTTCTGTTTTTATTGCATATATCGACGTTTCAGCCGGAATAGAGCTGTTTTAAGTGTACATCTTCCATAGGTAATATAAACGGAAAATCAGGAACATTTTAGAAAATTCTAATGAAAAGAAATTGATTTTTATCATTTGGATTGGAAACAACATTGTCATATGTCTTTTGTTTGATCTAAATAATACGAAACCTCGCTCTATGATTCGAAGTTAAAATCCACAAATTTGGAATAATAGTGATTTTTTCACGTTTTCATGTAGTTTGATATTACGTAAATATAATCATTTTTACCAATATTTCGATACTATTTCATGTAGTATCACGATATGTGTTATGGCCTTCATATCTCAGATTTCCGCATAATATTGCATTTTAAGCAAGTTTTCTTGCATTTTTGTTTCGTACTAAACATCATCGAATTTAGCAATATTTTGTCGTTTATCATCCCCTTTTCCTTTATGTGATTTAAACAAAATATCATTGAATTAGGCAATATTTTGCCGTTTTTGCACGTTTTTGCGAATTTTCAGTTTAATGGTAATAATTCATATAATATACGATAAATATGATACAAACACGTAATAGATTAGATAATAAACTTAAATACTTCATCTACAATTATCTATTTGTTTCTCGTTGAAATACTGAGTAAGATATTGAAAAGGTGAGAAGTTCGGTTTTTATTGCATATATCGACGTTTCAGCCGGAATAGAGCGGTTTTACGTGTACATCTTCCATCGGTAATATAAACGGAAAATCAGGAACATTTTAGTTAATTCTAAAGAAAACAAATTGATTTTTATCATTTGTATTGGAAACCACATTGTCATATGTCTTTTGTTGGATCTAAATAATACGAAACCTCGCTCTATGATTCGAAGTTAAAATCCACAAATTTGGAATAATAGTGATTTTTTCACGTTTTCATGTAGTTTGATATTACGTAAATATATTCGTTTTTACCAATATTTCGATACTATTTCATGTAGTATCACGATATGTGATTTGGCCTTCATATCTCAGATTTTCGCATAATATTGCATTTTAAGCAAATTTTCTTGCATTTTTGTTTCGTACTAAACATCATTGAACTTAGCAATATTCTGACGTTTATCATCCCCTTTTCCTTTATGTGAGTTAAACAAAATATCATCGAATTAGGCAATATTTTGCTGTTTTTACACGTTTTTGTGAATTTCCAGTTTATTGTTGATAATTCATTATATATACGATAAAAATGATACAAACACATAATTGATTAGATAATAACCTTAAATACTTAATTTTCAATCATCTATTTGTTTCTAGTTAAAATACTGAGTAAGATATTGAAAAGGGGAGAAGTTCGGTTTTTATTGCATATATCGACGTTTCAGCCGGAATTGTGCGGTTTTAGGTGTACATCTTCCATCGGTAATATAAACAGAAAATCAGGAACATTTTAGTTAATTCTAATGAAAACACATTGATTTTTATGATTTGTATTGAACACAACATTGTCATATGTCTTTTGTTGGATCTAAATAATACGAAACCTCGTTCTATGATTAGAAGCTAAAATCCACAAATTTGGAATAATAGTGATTTTTTCACGTTTTCATGTAGTTTGATATTACGTAAATATATTCATTTTTACCAATATTTCGATACTATTTCATGTAGTATGTGATTTGGCCTTCATATCCCAGATTTTCGCATAATATTGCATTTTAAGCAAGTATTCTTGCATTTTTGTTTCGTACTAAACATCATCGAATTTAGCAATATTTTGACGTTTATCATCCGCTTTTCCTTTATGTGAGTTAAACAAAATATCATTGAATTAGGCAATATTTTGCTGTTTTTACACGTTTTTGTGAATTTCCAGTTTATTGTTGATAATTCAATATATATACGATAAAAATGATACAAACACATAATTGATTAGATAATAACCTTAAATACTTCATTTTCAATCATCTATTTATTTCTCGTTAAAATACTGAGTAAGATATTGAAAAGGGGAGAAGTTCGGTTTTTATTGCATATATCGACGTTTCAGCCGGAATAGAGCGATTTTACGTGTACATCTTCCATCGGTAATATAAACGGAAAATCAGGAATATTTTAGTTAATTCTAATGAAAACACATTGATTTTTATCATTTGGATTGGAAACAACATTGTCATATGTCTTTTGTTGGATCGAAATAATACGAAACCTCGCTCTATGATTTGAAGTTAAAATCCACAAATTTTGAATAATAGTGATTTTTTCACGTTTTCATGTAGTTTGATATTACGTAAATATATTCATTTTTACCAATATTTCGATACTATTTCATGTAGTATCACGATATGTGATTTGGCCTTCATATATCAGATTTCCGCATAATATTGCATTTTAAGCAAGTTTTCTTGCATTTTTGTTTCGTACTAAACATCATCGAATTTAGCAATATTTTGACGTTTATCATCCCCTTTTCCTTTATGTGATTTAAACAAAATATCATTGAATTAGGCAATATTTTGCCGTTTTTGCACGTTTTTGCGAATTTTCAGTTTAATGGTAATAATTCATATAATATACGATAAATATGATACAAACACGTAATAGATTAGATAATAAACTTAAATACTTCATCTACAATTATCTATTTGTTTCTCGTTGAAATACTGAGTAAGATATTGAAAAGGTGAGAAGTTCGGTTTTTATTGCATATATCGACGTTTCAGCCGGAATAGAGCGGTTTTACGTGTACATCTTCCATCGGTAATATAAACGGAAAATCAGGAACATTTTAGTTAATTCTAAAGAAAACAAATTGATTTTTATCATTTGTATTGGAAACCACATTGTCATATGTCTTTTGTTGGATCTAAATAATACGAAACCTCGTTCTATGATTAGAAGCAAAAATCCACAAATTTGGAATAATAGTGATTTTTTCACGTTTTCATGTAGTTTGATATTACGTAAATATATTCATTTTTACCAATATTTCGATACTATTTCATGTAGTATGTGATTTGGCCTTCATATCCCAGATTTTCGCATAATATTGCATTTTAAGCAAGTATTCTTGCATTTTTGTTTCGTACTAAACATCATCGAATTTAGCAATATTTTGACGTTTATCATCCGCTTTTCCTTTATGTGAGTTAAACAAAATATCATTGAATTAGGCAATATTTTGCTGTTTTTACACGTTTTTGTGAATTTCCAGTTTATTGTTGATAATTCAATATATATACGAAAAAAATGATACAAACACATAATAGATTAGATAATAACCTTAAATACTTCATTTTCAATCATCTATTTGTTTCTCGTTAAAATACTGAGTAAGATATTGAAAAGGGGAGAAGTTCGGTTTTTATTGCATATATCGACGTTTCAGATGGAATAGAGCGATTTTACGTGTACATCTTCCGTCGGTAATATAAACGGAAAATCAGGAACATTTTAGTCCATTCTAATGAAAACACATTGATTTTTATCATTTGTATTGGAAACAACATTGTCATATGTCTTTTGTTGGATCTAAATAATACGAAACCTCGCTTTATGATTCGAAGTTAAAATCCTCAAATTTGGTATAATAGTGACTTTTTCACGTTTTTCATGAAGTTTTATATAACGTAAATATATTCATTTTTACCAATATTTCGATACTATTTCATGTAGTATCACTATATGTGAATTGTCCTTCAAATCTCAGAATATCGCATAATATTGCATTTTAAGCAAGTTTTCTTGCATTTTGTTTCGTACTAAAAATCATCGAATTTAGTAATATTTTGACGTTTATCATCTCCTTTTTCTTTTATGTGATATAAACAAAATATCATCGAATTAGGCAATATTTTGCAGTTTTTCCACGTTTTGTAAATTTCCAGTTTATTGTTATTAATTCATTAAATATACGATAAAAATGATACAAACACATAATTGATTAGATTATACTTTTTAGTATATTATAGTATATTATTTAGTATATTATATATATTATATATATTATATTATATATATTATATATATTATATTATATTATATTATATTATATTATATTATATTATATTATATTATATTATATATATTATATATAATATATAAATATATTATATTTAGTATATTAATATTTAGTATATTATAGATTATACCTTAAATACTTCATTTTCAATCATCTATTTGTTTCTCGTTGAAATATTGAAAAGGGCAGAAGTTCTGTTTTTATTGCATATATCGACGTTTCAGCCGGAATAGAGCTGTTTTAAGTGTACATCTTCCATAGGTAATATAAACGGAAAATCAGGAACATTTTAGTTAATTCTAATGAAAACAAATTGATTTTTATCATTTGGATTGGAAACAACATTGTCATATGTCTTTTGTTTGATCTAAATAATACGAAACCTCGCTCTATGATTCGAAGTTAAAATACACAAATTTGGAATAATAGTGATTTTTTCATGTTTTCATGTAGTTTGATATTACGTAAATATAATCATTTTTACCAATATTTCGATACTATTTCATGTAGTATCACGATATGTGTTATGGCCTTCATATCTCAGATTTCCGCATAATATTGCATTTTAAGCAAGTTTTCTTGCATTTTTGTTTCGTACTAAACATCATCGAATTTAGCAATATTTTGTCGTTTATCATCCCCTTTTCCTTTATGTGATTTAAACAAAATATCATTGAATTAGGCAATATTTTGCCGTTTTTGCACGTTTTTGCGAATTTTCAGTTTAATGGTAATAATTCATATAATATACGATAAATATGATACAAACACGTAATAGATTAGATAATAAACTTAAATACTTCATCTACAATTATCTATTTGTTTCTCGTTGAAATACTGAGTAAGATATTGAAAAGGTGAGAAGTTCGGTTTTTATTGCATATATCGACGTTTCAGCCGGAATAGAGCGGTTTTACGTGTACATCTTCCATCGGTAATATAAACGGAAAATCAGGAACATTTTAGTTAATTCTAAAGAAAACAAATTGATTTTTATCATTTGTATTGGAAACCACATTGTCATATGTCTTTTGTTGGATCTAAATAATACGAAACCTCGCTCTATGATTCGAAGTTAAAATCCACAAATTTGGAATAATAGTGATTTTTTCACGTTTTCATGTAGTTTGATATTACGTAAATATATTCGTTTTTACCAATATTTCGATACTATTTCATGTAGTATCACGATATGTGATTTGGCCTTCATATCTCAGATTTTCGCATAATATTGCATTTTAAGCAAATTTTCTTGCATTTTTGTTTCGTACTAAACATCATTGAACTTAGCAATATTCTGACGTTTATCATCCCCTTTTCCTTTATGTGAGTTAAACAAAATATCATCGAATTAGGCAATATTTTGCTGTTTTTACACGTTTTTGTGAATTTCCAGTTTATTGTTGATAATTCATTATATATACGATAAAAATGATACAAACACATAATTGATTAGATAATAACCTTAAATACTTAATTTTCAATCATCTATTTGTTTCTAGTTAAAATACTGA
>NC_091233.1:24284957-24350620 GCF_040958095.1 Procambarus clarkii | reverse complement strand
TCGGGACAGCGCATCGGCTATCATGTTGAGCTGGCCCGGGAGGTGGATAATGGAAAGATTAAAGTCCTGTAGGTACAATGCCCACCTGTGTATGAGGCCTTTTTCTACCAATGAATAATTGTATTGTGCCTTGTCAAATTTCACAGAGTAATAGTATACTGGATGGTCCACTTGATCATCCCCAGTTTGCAACAACACTGCACCAGCACCCGAGTCAGACGCGTCAACGTGAATTTTAAATGGTCAGTCGAACCTTGGACTAGCGAGCACTAGGGCGGAAGCTAAGATCAATTTCAAATTTTTAAACGCCTCACCACAGTCTGTTGACCACTTAAATTTAATGGCCTTTTGCAACAAGTCCGTGAGAAGAGTGGCAACACTGGAAAAGTTCTGACAAAAGCAGCGGTAGTATGCACACATACCGATAAACTAATGCACTTGCTTTTTAGACTGGAGCACTGGATACTTCAGAATGGCAGTGATTTTATCTGGCCGAGGTAACCCTTTTCCCTGGCCCACTTCATGAACGAGATACGTCACTGTGCCTTGGCCAAAACGAAACTTTTTTGCATTTAAAGTTAGATTTGCATGTTTCAGAACTGAACAACTGGCATAACCTAGCAATGTAGTCAGTCTAATTACTATCAAAAAGCACAATGTCATGTGTGATGGTGTTCCCCCCCCCCCCCTTATATTTCTCTCACGCCAGCTGTAAGAGTCATATCTATATTACCCGAACGTTCTCTGCCTTCCAGAGAACAATCTGACATATGTGGGAGCATGAGGTGTTCTCGCGTTGGCGAGAAATTAACTAAAGAAGGGGGTTTTGGCCGGTGGCTTAGGCCGTTTTGGACGCCAAGATGGCGCCGATGCCTACGTTCTCACACCAAAATGTTATGACATCAGTGGCACCAGATTGTCCAAGAACGGTGATGTGGTACAGGGAGCCAATGAGAAACGCTCCTGACAAGTGTGACGTCACGAGTGGAGGTAGGTCCGGACGCACGCCCCCGTAGCGCCAGGAGTTAGATACGACACATCGTGAAGGGCGGACGTGCGATAGGGGGTCCTGTCAGTCTGACAGTTTTCGCCCCTCTCTGGTGAATATATGCATCACCAGTGGTCTGCGAGCATCCTGTGAGGTTTTCCTGAACTCCGTGAGCCGGACAGAAGAAGGAATTGACGGGAAACGAGCAACAAGTGCTCCAGTGACAGGTGCTTAGCAAGAGTGGAGCCTGGGCAGTGACGTCAGGGACGACTGTACAGTTTCACCAGTCGGGTGATGACGTAGTGGCTGGGCCAGTTCACCGTGAGAATGGAGAAGAACAAACTAGTTGGAATACGAACGATTGCAGCCATGAGTAAGGACTGCAGACGTAGTTGTGAGGAGGAGGCAACGGCCAGGAGACCGACTCCAACCCTTCAAGAGGTTCTGGAGGAGCACGGAGCCTGCCGAGGGAAGCAGTACGGAGAAGACTCGTTTTTGGGTGTTGGTGGAGGTCCTGGGAAGAGCATCAGTGTGTGGGGGTGTTCCCAACAGCAAGTCGTGAGCCGGGACCAGGAGCTTCAATTCAACCCTCAACAGAGGACGAGTCCACATCATTAATGGTGGAAGTAGGTAATTAAGTTTTCCCTCCCATTCCCCATTAGTTAGCGATTAGCCAGAGTATCTTCTATGTCGTGAGCAGGGCTCACCAATGTCTATGATTCTAGTAAGACACAGTTGTGAAGGGAGATGCTATAGAGCTCTCACGAGATATATATATGGTGTGTGATTGCCCCTGTGGTTTGATGAAGAGATTACTATGACTAGGACATTTATATTACGTGTCATTTATATTATGAGTTTGTGCCAGATGATATATATATATATATATATATATATATATATATATATATATATATAATATATATATATAATATATATATATATATATATATTATATATATATATATATATATATATATATATATATATATATATATATATATATATATATATATATATATATATATATATATATATATATATAAGTAGTATAATCTGAGCCAGATAGGCGCACTTAACAAACAATGGGGGGTACTTATCAGACAATGGAATCAGAGGCGGGGAGCCAGATAGGCCCACTTATCGGACAAAAGGAATCAGAAGCGGGGTGACAGATAGACCCACCTCAAATTGTAGTCTACGGTGTGCCCCCACCACATTTCACTTACACTGTGTCATCTCCGTTTAAACACTACACTCATTATAAATATATAGGACTAATTAAGGATATATATATTCGAACAAGTCTGAATGGCCCCTCCCTTATATGGGAGTATTTAAGGAGTATTAAATTATAAATCCTCCCCCTCCCCCAAAGGTTAAAAAAAACATCAAATAATTTATTAAATGCTTTATTAGGTAAAAACTACAAAATGTATAAGTAATTATGTTAGTTAATAATTGTAGTTTACAGAGTGCTCTTGCCATATTTCACTTACTACAGCTCTACCCCTCCCCTCCCTATCCCACACCCCCATCCTCGTCTGAGTAGAATTGTGACGATTCCTCATCAGTGAAGAGTGGGGGAAGGTCTTGAGCCCCATCCCCCCCCTCTCTTGGGGGGGTGGGGTGAGTTGGGTGGACACCTTTTGGCTGAGTTTCCTCCTCTCTCTCATCGGAAGTGTTCTGGAAAGAGTTGGGGGAAATAATTTATAGTGATTAAAGGTTTTTTATATAATTATATATTTTATTAGAAAAATATTATATTTTTCTCTAAGAACAACTAGTACATACCTCTCCCCCTGCAGGAGCGGCCTTGTGTCCTCTACAGCAGGCGTCGTCAATTAGACTACGTAACAGCATCTTGTTTGGGGCAGACCCCCCACGTAGAATTACTACTCTACAAATGTGGACGGGTCCCAAGAACTGCACTGGAGAAAAACATAAGAGGTGAAATAGAGGATATACAAACTTTTTTATTGAGGGAAATAAAACATAAAATAAATCTATTAACAGAAAGATAGGGTAATACTAACCAGGTCCTTCAAGGACTTCAATCTTCCCCGCAGGTGTTTTTTGAGAGACACCTCCCATTTCGTAGGAGGAAGACAGTCTTCTGAGGGGGGTGGGGGGGGAGAGGGGTTTTTATAGGAGGCTACACCCTTGTTAGGTAGGTTGCCTAGCTAACAAAAATATTCTCTACACCACCTATAAGAACCAACCCCTATACCTCTACAAAATGTCCTAACACAATGATGTTTCATAGGAAAATATCGTCTTGCATAAGCAAGGGCTCGTTTATCATTTAATTTTAAAGTAATGCTTGAAAATACATTATGTAAGTAGTGTACTGTTGAAGGCAACCCCAGGTGGCTCACCCTATGAACGAACATGACGCAATACAGTCCACAGGCGAGAGTAAAATCACTCTGGAGTCTGTAGCGCATTCCAAACACCTTTCTTATTTTGTTAGTTTTAATAAATCCTTGAAAATGACTCCGCCCAGACTCAAAGGCTGTAATCATATCACGATATTGGAAGGTTAATTTTTCCATCTGCCAAATCTCTGTCTGGATCTCCTGAGATGAATACTCCTCATACCTTTTCACCGTTTCTCCAAATGACTTAAAAAACCGTTCTGGGGAGCACTCAACACAAGGCGGTCATAACAATCCCATAAGGCATATATCAATCTACTTTTGTGTTCGACAAACTTGTAGTAACGTTGAGTAGCAACCAAACGCTTCAATAGGGGAGATTTTTCTCCCTCCTCTACTGCCGCAGGGGGGTAGAAGCTCTCTCCATGGTGGATACACAACTGAATATAAAGTCGTTTAAGATGTGCTTCATATAGGTTTTTTTTCAATACGGTTCCCAATGGGGCCTCCTATGGATACCCCTACCCCCTTTTAACTGTGATCTGGCGCGAGAATTACGTATAAAGGATGGGTCTACACCAGCCACCTTCAGTAAAATCCTTACATCTGCCTTGTCACCCGTCCTAAATTGCCCCTTAGTAAAGGCTATAGTTTTAATTATATCTAAAATATTTAAATTTTGCACAGGCTTTAATAAATTCCCGCGACTATCCCATACCACCTGTTGACTGTTTTGTTCAAACATGTTCAATAATGTTTTGACGTGGGGAATTTCCCCTATTTTAAAATACACATTTATTAAGTTGTCCAGACTTGGGTTTTGGGGTGTGGTGGTGGTGGCTTTGTGGCAAGAGGGCCCAGCAAACAGCTACCCGCATCTCAGGCGGTAGAATGGAATGTATCCTTTTTTTTATTTGTTTTTTTTAAAGGGCGACGGTCGCACCTGTCCCGTGTTTTTTGTTGAAAGAAGCCGCGGCGGCGGGCACCTGCGCGGCGGCCGGCGCTGCGGGGGGGCGGGCAATATCTTTTAAAGTTTGTCTGACCAGTCCCCCCTGTCTGGTAGGGCTATATCGTTCAAAGGAGCTACCGTGGCAACACCGTCCACAAGTTGTTGTTGCTGGAGGGGGTGTGGGGGGAGTGTCCACTCCCCCCACGCCATCATCACCACCGCTAGAGTCACAGCCAAGGTGCTTACAGCCGCCACCAACATTATTAGCCGAATTGTCCCATTTGCTTTCGTTTTTAAAGAGAAGGACTTATTTCCACCTCTACCACTGGTGGAAGAGGGTGGAGCCACCTCATTAAGAGGCGATGGAGTACTCTCGTTTTTATTAAATAAATATTTTTCGGCAACGAGTCGTGGTACTAGGCAATATTCTTTCACCATTTTTTTCTCTTCTTACGTAATTACTTAATTAGAGAGGAAATTAACGATACAGCCAAAGGTAACAGAGCTGCCAATATAGCACCACCTCTCCTAGAGGTTAAAATGATTTTCTTTTTGTACAATGGAGTTTTCTTACGCGCCACAGAACGAATGTCTTTCTGATACCTCTGTAGTCCATTAATTATCTGAGGTTGAACTGGGATGTTTCGTTTCAGAAAATTGGCAAAAATTTCACAAATTGATTCAATTTCCTGTCGTTTTAAAGCCTTGATTGACGATGTCTTGAGCTATAATCCAGCAATTGCTGGAATCTGGGTACCCTCTCCACTTGACGAAATATTCTCTATGTCCTTTCGATGTCTTCCTAGACTGTAATATCGTTATGGGGAAATAGTCTGGAAGCGTTGTTTGAAATCAATTCTTGCTCATAAAACATACCACTGATCGGCTCGTTGGTTAAATCTTTGACTTTATAGGTTGGGATTGGTTGTGTTCTATCGATATGAGACACTTGAAATATTTCTTCTGTATTTTGGGGCCAAAAGCCCTTGTGAAATGTATTCCTTCGCTTTGCTAGTCGTACATACTGCCCAACCTGCAGTTGTGGACTGATGGAAGTTATGGGGTGGTCATTGTTTAAATACATGACCTTAAACTGTCTTCGTATATCTTCAATGTTTTGCAACTTATGGATGGCATGTGGAGTATTTTTTAGTATTCTGTGGAAAGTGTGGTTGTATACATTCACAACTTTTGGAAGGATGTGAATGTATTGTAAAGAATTAGCCTGGGTCATATAATGATACAGTTTATGTTTTAAAGTTTTGATGGCCCGCTCCACTATACTAGATTTCATTTCCGAAAATACACTATATAACTTAATATTTTTCTTATTCAGATAATTTTGAACAGTCCTGTTGTAAAATTCTCTACCTCGGTCGGTGAATATTCGTCTTACCCCGTGAAACTGAGAGGTTTCCTCTAACACCTTCTTTAGGGCAGCTACCACATCCGTTGAATTTTTTGTTTTTAAAGTTTGAGTCTGCATTAGGCGAGAATAAACATCGACACAAATCAAAATATATTTTACACCACTATTGTATTTTTGTAAACTACAAAAGTCTCCCAAATCACAGGCAATTATGGTGCGGGGTTTAGGAGCTAATATTTTTCGCCGAGGAAATCTAACTAAATTTCTTCTGTGTAATGTGTAAGATCGTTCCCCACGGAGAAATTCCCTCACATCTGCAATACTGATGCTGGTGTCTTTAAGTCTGGCAGCCTTATACAATTTTTGAATTGATCCTGTGAAACCACCCGGGGTAGAAATGTCATTGTAGATGGAGGTAAGAATTGACCGTTTCTGCGTCGTTAAAGGCATTTTTTTTTTTTTTTTTTTTTTTGTTCACATATGATAAACAATTTCACACTGGTCTTCATTGACAACCCCCGTTCGTAGTTGTAATGTCTCAGGAACTGTCAGATCAACCAATAAATAGCCATACTCTCTCTGGGATATTGCCCGTCGGTATATTTCGACGAAATTATTAATAGTTTTCCGCCCATATAACTGTCCACTTAAAATTTCAAGTTGGGTTATGTCTCTCTGCTTCATTAATATATAATGGGTACAATTCAGAGTTATTGTCCTAGCATATTTCCCCTGGGGAAACAAATTTTGACTAATTAGAATTACAGAAATATTATCGTGTCTGCCTCGGGTGAAGATATTGGCTATAATTGGACTCTGAATGGCTTCCAGGTATAAGTCATCAATTATATACAAAACTGACTCATTTGAAAAAGGATTCTTATACTCTAAAGGGTTAATCAGCCCTTGGGAGAGAGTAACCTTTTTTTGCAAATGGGGTTCTTTGAAATAGGATGATCAGTATTATTTGCAGTTGACACTATAATTTTTGAGAATTTCCCGTGGTATTTAACACATAAATTTACCACCAGGCTAGTTTTCCCAGAATTGCTAAATCCAGCTACAAATATTCTCGCCGGTTGATGAAAAATATTAAGTTGGTCGTCTGTGGCAGAAGTACACTCCTCCATATTTTCCTCATAAATGATCCAATTACCTGTGGGACAGCCACTTATATATATATATATATATATATATATATATATATATATATATATATATATATATATATATATTATATATATATATATATATATATATATATATATATATATATATATATATATATATATATATGAGAGTGGGTGAGTGTGAGTGAGAGTGTGAGTGTGAGTGTGAGTGAGTGTGTGTGTGAGTGTGTGTGTGTGTGTGTGTGTGTGTGTGTGTGTGTGTGTGTGTGTGTGTGTGTGTGTGTGTGTGTGTGTGTGAGTGTGTGTGTGTGAGTGTGTGTGTGTGTGTGTGTGTGTGTGTGCGAGAGTGAGGGTGTGAGCATGTATTCACCCCAAGGAGCGCCACCCTCCTCAGGACAAAGGCGCCCCTACCTGGGTTTTTTGGGGCTCCCATTGAGATGACCTCCAGACGAGAGAAAAAAAGTTCTCTATAGCAAGTCTAATCCTTCTCTTTCACACAGGAGCTGAGAGATGTTGCATGTATTGTGTATTCACCCTCCAAGGGGTACCACCCTCCTCAGACCATAAACAGCCTACCTGGGTTTTTTTTGCTCAACTCCCTTAGAGATGACCGCCAGACGAGAAAAAAGTTCCCCATAGCAACCCTAACCCTTCTCTTTTACACGATGGCGGGAGGGTTGTGAGGTATTGTATGTGGCAACACCGCCCCCCCAACTTGATCATCAAATATAAGGACACCACACGCCCCTCCTTCAGTTAGTTAGTATACATACAGTTTGTGTTGAAACCTTCCACTCCCCATCCCCGTCTAGACTAACATGTAAGTAAATTAATATCTGTTTCATATTTGGGGATATATATATAAATATATATATATATATATATATATATATATATATATATATATATATATATATATTTATATATATATATATATATATATATATATATATATATATATATATATATATATATATATATATATATATATATAGAGAGAGTAGGGGTGTTGCAAGTATTCTTGTTCAACATTTCTCTTGTTAGAGTAATGTCATGGGCTTGTCTCATGTGATTCCTAGGGGCACCAGATTGAAGATGGCATGTCAAACGCCTCGTCAGCTTGGTCGACGTCATACCTATGTACTTACATTGAAGGTTACATCCTTCGTGGGGGCAAGTGTACATGTATACAACGCTTGACTGCTGTAGAGGGTTCTCCGTCGGCTTCGGGCTGTTTTTGATAAGGAGTTCGGAAGTCTTCTTGGTTTTGTAGAATATTATCAGGTTTATGTTTTGGTTAGGAGTAGTGCTTTTTACTCCTTTACGGATTATTTCTTTCATTATTCTTTCCTTTTTTATATGTTCACTGTGCATGGTTGATTTGTAATATAATTTTATTGGGGGTGTTGTGGTTTCTGTTCTAGGTTCAATACCTCACGTTGGTATAATTCAGAACCTAGAACAGAAACCACAACACCCCCAATAAAATTATATTACAAATCAACCATGCAGAGAGAGGGAGAATATATATATATATATATATATATATATATATATATATATATATATATATATATATATATATATATATATATATATATATATATATATATATATAAATATATATAAGAGAAAGAGGGGTGTTTTGAGTGGGAGAGAATATATAATTATTTATTTTATATATTTTTTTTTTCCTAGGAGTGGGGGATAATGTCACTCCCAGGTGATATTTGCAACATTTGTGGTTGGAGCTCATCACCACAATTCGTGCATACAACTTATTGCTGCCTCCGCTGTGGGGAAGCTGTGTGTGTTCAATCTAGTGGAGTTCACAGGAGAACCTGTGGTGGAGGTAAGCCCTTATTTATTTATTTATTCGTATTTATTTCAAATGAGAAATATTGAGATGGTTTCCCCTATCTTCATGGGGGTGTGGGGGCTGTGTGAGTGAGAGTGTGTATATTTATGAGTTATTTCCTTGTTAGGAGGTAAACATCACCGGCCTACCGGAGAGAGTGGTTTTGTATGCCTCATATGTGGTAGCGTCACCTCGAAGCCTCACCCCACTTTCACCTGCAGCAGTTGTGGGGTCACTTTGTGTGAGCACTTGACCTCTGAACATCTACAATCATGTCCCCAAGGTGAGTGAATAAACCCTCTCTCCAGTTTTATTATCTTAAGAAGCTTTCTTGAGGCGTTATGTCATGGGGTTTAGTAGAGTGTGATGGGTGTTGCCTTTTATTATTAATATTATTAATATTGTTATTATTATTATTATTATTATTATTATTATTATAATTATTATAATTATTATAATTATTTTTCAGGGGTGCTTCAGAGGCAGGTAAAGACATCTCAGGGGCAGGTAGGAGAGGAACTTCACCCCAAAGCCCAACGTAACAATAGCCCCTTAGGTGGTGGCGGGGGTAGACAGCCCTTTGAAAATGGGGGGGAGGAAGAGATGAGTGATGATGGTGATGGTGGTGATGATGATGGTGGTGATGATGATGGTGGTGGTGGTGGTGACATCCCTCAGGCAGGTCCTAGTGGTCTTAGACCCCATGACAACAATCGAGATAGAGATGGAAATTCCTCAGAAGGGGAGGATGTTATAGACATCCCTCACTTAATTAATAGGGTGGGGGCCCTGGGCGATCTCTTTACTAGAATGGAATATTCCATCCCCCCAGCCTTTGCCACAGATCCTGTAGGTCTTCTAAGCAACTTTAGAGAACTATTCTCTAACGAAATAGAGAATTACATGAATTCTCTGGGGGGTCATGGCAATTTTACTTCATCATTCAAAATCCTCCTTGAAGTGAAGGTTACACTTTTAAAGCAACGTCTCACAGAAGATGATGACTATAGGGAACACTTCATAACGACACCTGCTAGGCTGGTAACTCTTGAGGAGGTGGGTGATCTTATTGATAGTTGGGTGGGTTATATGATTACACGTCTGGAGGATCTCCTTTCAGAATTAGAGGGGAGTGGTTTTATATTATTTAATGTTGATTTCCTCAAAATCGTTATCTGTAATGGTAGTGTAAGGTCAGTTTTGGGGGATTATGTCCCTTATCCCCCCTTTTTAAGGGGCCGACACGAGGTCTTCAACCCAAACCCAAATGGTAACAATGGAACATGCATTATTCAATGCATTGCCGCTTTTCGGGCGTCACAACAAGGATGGAAATGGAAACGTATAGGAAGACTTGTAGAGTCTCACTCTAGGGTTAGGAAAATGGACAAATACGAGCAATTATCTTTCCCTCTCTCATGGGAGGATATCTCTAAATTGGAAAATAGGAATAAACTCTCTATTTTTTTGTATTCAATTCACAAACATACAGACGGTGCCTATCACGTCTCTCTTTGTCGTCGTGGTAGCAGACAGTACTCAGACATAGTTCCATTATTATTATTGGGGGAGTCTCATGTAAGTCTTATTAAAGACTTAAATAAATTTTTACGGAACTTTACCCGCAGCCACAGGCGAAAGACAGTCTTCTGTAGAAGCTGTCTTTCTGAATATCAAAATTCTAGTGAGCTGTCTCACCATTCTGTTTCCTGCGACATCACGCAGAAAATGATTTATCCCCAGGAGGGGGACACCCTTCATTTTAAAAATACAGGGAAAGGTTACCCCCCTTCCCATGTAGCTTATTTCGATTTCGAGAGTGTCCTAAGCACTAAGGATTGTCTAGGTTCTGTTACAGCCATACATAGGCCTATAGCATACAGCTATATAATTGTTGATAGGAACCACTCCGTCATTGATAAATTTACTTATTTTGGGGGGGACAGCGTCACTCATTTCATGGAGCGAGTTGCCACCAAATGGGAAATAATCAGATCCACCCTACCCAAATATGAAATAGACATGTCTCTTGAGGATATGGTTCATTTTAGGAGACAGACTCACTGTCAGTTTTGTGAGGCGGTATTTACACCCACCAATTTCAAGGTTCAACATCATGATCACCTTACGAAAAAACTCAATTATATTGGAGCTCTATGTAATTACTGCAACCTCCGCCACAAGAATGCTCTAGAGAGTTTAGTCCTAATTGCCCACAATATGTCTTATGACATGGGCTTAATTTTGAGGGAGTTTGCCATGGGTTCAAATATTAAGAGCAATATCCTCATGAGGCAGGGGACTAAATATCTTAAGGTAGAAATAGGCAACCTTAAATTTCTTGATTCACTGGCTTTTATTACGGGCAGTCTTTCGTCCCTAGCAAAAACCCACATTGATTCAGGCAGCCCCTTAACATTTATACACTCAATGATAGAAGGTTTACCCGAAGAGAGTCACCACCTACTCTTAAAGGGTAAGCAGTTTTTCCCTTATGAATATGCCACAAAAATCAGCTGCTTTAATGATGCAACACTCCCCCCTATTGAAATGTTTTACAGCTTTCTAAACAAATCAGGTATAACTTTGGAAGAATATAGACATTCTAAATTAGTATGGGAGGCTACGGGATGTGAGTCATTAAAGGATTATCTCCTTGTTTATTTAAGGTGTGATGTCGGTTTACTGGCTGACATTTTTACTCACCATAGAGTAATTCTAAATGATATATTTTCCTTAGAGATGACTCACTACTGTAGCCTTCCCGGTTACTCCTATGATTGCTTCTTGAAAAGTAGCAAAATATCGTTGGAGTTAAGTGCAGATGTGACGTTGCACAATCTCATATCACAAAACATATGAGGGGGTTTTACAACTGCAGTTAGGAGTTATGCCAGAGCTAACAATCGCTATGTCAACCCATCTTTTAACCCCCAGGAGGATAGGTCTTCTTTCTTACTATACCTAGACTTCAACTCCCTTTACGGGAGTTGTATGACTAAGAAATTACCCTATGGTGGTCTAAGAAGGTTGTCATCTGATGAGATGAACTCCTTCATTAGCGAAGGGAAGATAATGACAGAACAGCCATTCTCTTCTAACAAAGGGTACTGGCTATTAATTGACACCAAACATGTGAGACCTGAAATAGCTAGACTAACAGACGATCTACCCCTTTGTTTACACCATAGGGGAATAAGTATGGAGGATATCTCACCATTTAGTAGGGGACTTCTGGAAACAAACAACATCACACACCTCCCCAAAAAAAACAACAAGTTGGTAGGGGATCATCTCCCAAAGAAACATTATTTCATATCTCTACACCTCTTACAGTTATTTATTGAGATAGGTCTTGAAGTAGGGGCTATTCATGCCATTTATGAGTTCCACCAGTCTGATTTTATGGCAGAATTTGTTAACACCAACGTTAACAATAGAAATGCTTCCACCAGTAACGATAGGAAAACACTCTTCAAATTACTGACGAACAGTGTTTTTGGTAAAACACTACTGAACCCAGCCCGTTATGCCATTGACACCAAACTAGTGACTTCAGCTAGGGTCTTTTTACGAGAGGTGAAGAATCCTCGCTTTAAACGTATGGTGCATTTAGGTGACAATAAATTATTGTCTGTCAGTTCCAGACCATTCATTAAAATTACTCATCCTAATTACATTGGGTTCCAGATTCTTGAGCTAGCAAAATACAGTTTGTACCATTTTTGGTACAGGGTACTTAAGAACCACTATTCAGATAGGGCAGCACTGATATACAGCGATACAGACAGTTTCATCTTCAGTTTAATGACTGAAGATGTCTTTAACGAGATGGGGAAAGAACCCCATAGATCATGGATCGATACCAGTAACTTCCCTGAAACTCACCCCTTGTATGATCCTTCTAAAAAGGGTGTTTTAGGTCTTTTAAAGTCAGAGGTTTCAGATAGACACATCCTTGAAGTTGTAGCTCTCAAGCCCAAAATGTATAGTTTGCTGTTGCACAACAATTCAAATTCCATTACCGCTAAGGGTATCCCCCGCACTGTGCAAAGATCTTTAACTCATAGTCATTTTAAAGAAACCCTTCACAACAATTCAGTAGTAAATACTTTTCAATACTACCAAATTAGGAATTTAGGAGGGCAAATGGTCACCACCCATAATACTAAGAGGGGTTTAAGTGCATTTGATGATAAACGCTATTACCTAAATAAATACAAAAGCCTAGGCTATGGCCATCCAGACATACCACCTGACCCCCACCCATCCACCTCAACCCAAGGGGTGACCGCTGGAAGTGAAAGTGATGACGTCATCGAGCCACACGGAGAGGAAGGGCGACACCCTTCCAGTGAGAGTGAACGCTATGACGACAGTAGCCCCCTAGGAGAGGAAGTAGAACCACAACACCTCTTTCTCCCTCTGGATGATGACTCATCGTCATCATCACCCCAGGAGGGGGAGGAAGACCCCACAACAGACCTGTGGGCACGGAGGAGGGGTCTAGTTAGACAATATTATGGGGGGGAATTAGATTACGACTACGTTTAAGCCACTATGTACTTTTGTTAATATATTGTATAAAACAAGTGTTATTTCTTTTCACCCACTTTTATTTTGAGTATATATATATCCTATATAGGTCCGGACATATATGCACATAGTCCTGGAGGGACCATTCAGACTTGTTAGAATATATATATATATCCTTAATTAGTCCTATATTTATATAATGAGTGTAGTGTTTAAACGGAGATACACAGTGTAAGTGAAATGTGGTGGGGCACACCGTAGACTACAATTTGAGGTGGGTCTATCTGTCACCCCGCCTCTGATTCCTTTGTCCGATAAGTGGGCCTATCTGGCTCCCCGCCTCTGATTCCATTGTCTGATAAGTACCCCCCATTGTTTGTTAAGTGCGCCTATCTGGCTCTAATCATACTACTTATATATATATATATATATATATATATATATATATATATATATATATATATATATATATATATATATATATATATATATATATATATACATATATATATATAAATGTACAATTTAGTAGTGTAAGACTGTGTGCCTAGAGTTACCTTTTATTATGAATATTGATGAAATGAACTATGTATACTGGAGTTATTAAATAACATTCATATGTCTAGTGGTTAACTGTGATTATGCCAGTGTTGTTATATACTGTGTACATGAAGAAATAATAGGCGCCTCACGCCAATAGTGTGAGTATAGTGAGACAGTGAGGAGAGTGAGTGGGCGTGACATCTCGCGAGTTGCCAAACGTTCGATAACCCTGCATGTGGAGCGTGGGAACGCGTGACAGCTGGGAGTATTGCCATTTCGAGGAGTGTTCCAGAATTGTGAAGAGGCGGAGAGAAGATTGCCCATTTATTCCTTTGACATGTTGTTGATGCAGAGTTGTGATTCTTTAATCTTTTAAGTAAACTACAAAACCACCGCCGTGTTTGTGTCAACCCTCCATTACCTTGTTGCTACTGAGAGTGAGTGATTTAAACATATACTTACCTGTTACCAAGTTGATTAGTGTTCTCTTGGGCCACTACTACTACTATATTACCACTATTCCACTGAGGTGTTACTGGACATGGGAAACACCAGTTGGTGACCTATAATGAGTGGTAGAGCCCTCTGTCGGGGTGGGCACATGATCAAGTGAGGTGCTCGTGTTCTCACTCGTCTTTAGGCTACGAGGCCGGCCGGAGACAGACTGAGAGACTCTCCTGGTGAACAGTGGCACCGTGAGGATTGAGTGAAGACCCGTGGGGCTGTAGTATGTAACGATTACCACTACTAATGGGTGGTGATTGGCTAGAGAGAGAGAGAGACCACGCACCCTGACACATGTAAGTACGCCCGATAATTTGGCACATTGGCGAGCAGAGAGTTCATTAGCCTCTGGAACGTTGCAGGGGCATTACACAATCCGAATGGTAACACTTGATACTCGAAGACACCATCGGGTGTTACGAACGCAGTTAGTTGCTTGGCACACTCGATGAGTGGGGTCTGATAATATCCCCCTTGAGAGACCGAATTTCGAGACGTTCGTGGCGTTTCCGATCTCGCTGATGCAGTCTTCTAGGAGGGGCACCGGATAGGCATCCACAATGGTCACCTTGTTGAGCTGCCGAAAAAGTTAGGTTAGGTTAGGTTAGGTAGGTTAGGTAGTCGAAAAACAATTAATTCATGAAAACTTGGCTTGGCCGATAGTTGGTGCATAATCGCCAGGAGCCATCTGGTTTGGGACCCAAAGGCAGAGCGAGCACCAAGAGCCCTGGCTCGGCCGGATGAGGCCGTGCTGGAGCAGAAAGTTGACTCATGATGGCCTTTTTTTCTGGACTCATCCAATAGAGTTGAAGCGAATGGGGTTGTAGTCTGTCAACTTGACATCAGGGTAGATGGCATCAGTCTGGGTCGGGACCTCCCCGAACAGACTGGAGAATTTGTCAAGTAACAACTGCACCTCTTCATGTTGGGCCACCTGCAAGTGGGACAGTCTCTCCTCCACAGCATTCACAGAACTAGAATTATTGAGAATGAGATTAGTTGGAATCCCAGAACAATCATCCCCTCCCTCACTGGAAAAGGAAACATTAGTTAGAGCGACTAGCCTGGGGCCCTGAAACTTCTTCAGATGGTTCAAGTGTACAAGCATCATCTGGTTACACTCATCAGAGTGCCTTACTTTATATGTGAGGACCATGGAGCCGTTCGGCCGAGCGGACAGCACGCTGGACTGTGATCCTGCGGTTCCGGGTTTGATCCTGGGTGCCAGCGAGAAACATTGGGCAGAGTTTCTTTCACCCTATACCCCTGTTACCTAGCAGTAAATAGGTACCTGGTTTTAGTCAGCTGTCACAGGCTGCTTCCTGGGGGTGGAGGCCTCCCATATTAACAGGGACTCGATGAAAAACGTAAGTGACCCCTTACTTGCTCTAGTTGCCCTTGGGAGGTGGTAATCTTTGGGGTGTATAAATACTCCAAAATTACCATCTCTTTTAAGGGTCTGAGCGTGGTGCAGTGGGTTAAAGGCGTACCTGTTATGCCAGTTGCTGGAAGGCTTCTGTGCTAGCTAGGGTTCGAGTCTCCTGATGGGAAAGTGAACGTCGTACTCGGCATGCTATGCAAGGCCCGATTTGCCTAATAAGCCAAGTTTTCCTTAAGTTATATATTTTCTCTAATTTTTTTCTTATGAAATGATAAAGCTACTGATGTCATTATGTATGAGGTCAATTTTTTTTTTATTGGAGTTAAAATTAACGTAGATATATGACCGAACCTAACCAACCCTACCCTCATAACCTAACATATCTTTATAGGTTAGGTTAGGTTAGGTAGCTGAAAAAGTTAGGTTAGGTTAGGTTAGGTAGGTTAGGTAGTCGAAAAACAATTAATTCATGAAAACTTGGCTTATTAGGCAAATCAGGCCTTGCATAGTAGGCTGAGAAGTGCGTTCTGGCTACTAGGTACGACATATATATTCATATACATATATATATATATATATATATATATATATATATATATATATATATATATATATATGTGACAATAATCTCCTTCAAGAGATTGAACCTGCTCTTCCCTCCACAATTACGTCGTTACAACTATATAAAACTACTATGGAAGAAATGTCCAACAACGACAACAACACCAGCAAGGTTTGCCAGAGAGCAAAACGTATGCAGCCAGGGACACCTGCTCAGACTCAAACCGCCAAACTACCTGTCTTACTGCCAGCTCCCCGCTGATTGGTCGCCGGTCTGGCTGCAACTGCACTCGCCCCCCCCATACTACTTGATGTCTGGGGCCGCCACGACCTCAGTCCTCAGAATATTCCGTGCTTTCACAGTTAACACTTCTCCCTGCTAGACGTAAGCTTTAGCGTACGTATACTGAGAGAGGTGATAGCTTAAAGCCAATATTCCAGCACCTTTCATATACTTGTATATTGCACTTCTTGTTATTTTGTCTTAACGTAACTTTTCATGGTGTCATTTAATTATTCTTATTATTTTGATTGATTGATTTTATTATACGAATTTGTTTGTCCATTTTATTCATGTTTTATTTCTTTAACGTAATTAAAATTCCATTGTTAAAATTTACTTGTGTTTTGTGTGTCTTCTCCTTACCTTACCACAGACGAAGTTCCAGATTTTCTATTTTTTTTTTAATACTATGTGACGAGGCCATACCCCTAGCTTTGAACAGCCGAACACCAACGCGTTACCGTCACATATTATATGGGGGCCTGTCCTAGGAGCTTCACTCAGGTACTGGTGCCAAGTGGTAATTTATGGTAAGCGTATTTAAATTTGTTAACGTAGCTTTACTATTTTTCATATTCAATTTCATTTTTTATAAGGTGCGGTGTATTGTGCATTACGAGAGTAACATATAGTGAAGGTGAGACAACTTTGGATTACGTGGTGACTGTAGGCCTCAGTCATACTCTTAATTGGTCATCTCTCCCTCCGTGTTATTACTCGTGTTTACCATCTTTGTCCCTTGGATATTTCTCATTTTGACAGATATTGGTACCCTGGTACTGTGGTCTGCCCCGGGTCAAGAGTACCCAATCTTCTGCAATCTGACTGTAGGAGGACAAAGAGGGCCATAGTTCCTCTAGCTCGAACTGTAGTTGCTGAATTGGGACCTCAGCAGCAGTTCTCGTCACCAGTTGACACCTCGCACCCCTACACGTCAGTCAGAGATGATGATACATACAACGGTAGGGAATTAGCTTACTTTTTCAGAGCACAAAAGTTCGCTAATTCTGCAAGTATCATATTAAATTCAGTAGGAAAAACTTGCTTTATGTCCTATAGAGACTTGGCAAGGTATGCCTACATCCTTGGACTACCAATTTTACTTTTGAGACAATTAACTGTTTCATTTATTTTCGAAACTCTGTTTCATTTGTTAGTAGGATTTTCTTGCCCTTATCCTCTTACATGAGTACCGGGTACCCTTGATTTAATTTAATCATTTAACATCTTTTACTTAACTTTAATTGTTAAAGATCTCACAGGATAGGTACCAGTTGCCACGTTGTCCTGTTTCTGACATTCACTATTGAATATTCGTGTACCTTTATTTGCTAATTTCACCATGTTTCGTCTCCAAGCTTTCTGTGCAAATCCAGCAGGTGAAATAGGGACTTTAAGTCGTGCCAAGAAGACTGAATTACAAACTCTTGCACATGAGTATCAACTAGAAGTTCCCTACCAAGCCAACAAAAATGACCTACACAACCTGTTGCTGGATTACTATTTAGAGCAAGGTAAGATAGACTCTGAAACTCATGAAACTTACTATATTGCAGAAAAAACTGATTTGGCAACGCTGAAACTCAAACTAGAGCTGGCCAAGATTGAAGAATGAACAGCTTCCATACGGAGGGAAGAACAAGAACGCGAAGCTGCCTTGAGGAGAGACGAACAAGAACGCGAAGCTGCCTTGAGGAGAGACGAATAAGAACGCGAAGTTGCCTTGAGGAGAGAAGAACACGAACGTGGACTCGCCCTCCACGAACGTGAGGTCGCATTACTCCATGAACGTGAACGAGTACAGCTTGAAACCAAACAACGCGAGTTGGAAATACAACGCGAACATGACAAGCAACAAGCGACTCTGGCTCTAGAGTGTCGTCAACGCGAAATCGCCTTGGAAACTTCACACTTCACTCAACGCCAGCAAGCTACTGCCAATCTTCCCGTCAGTTTTAATATATCACATGCAAGTAAGTTAATGCCATCCTTTGTAGAAGCAGAAGTTGATGTGTTCTTTACCACCTTTGAAACCCTTGCTAATCAACTCAGTTGGCCTGTCGACCAATGGGCCACACTTCTCAGAGTTCATCTTACAGGTAGAGCTGCAGTCACACTCAGTACTTTGGCGTCTGAGAATGACTACCACACTCTGAAACAAGCAGTGTTAGACGCCTACCTACTCTCCACAGAAAGTTATAGAAGGAAATTCCGTGACCACCTGAAGGCAAGTACCACTACCTTCCTCGAGTTTGCTAACACGAAACGGAGGTATTTCATGAAATGGCTGGAAGCAGCACATGTCTTTACTTTTACAGAACTCGTCAACCTGATGCTTGTTGAAGAATTCTTGAGACGTGTGCCGCCTCCTGTCCGCCTCTACTTAGCAGATAAAGAAGAAACCGACTACCTGAACTGTGCTAAGTCGGCTGACACTTACAGCCTCATCCACCGGCTGACACCCGAACCATCCTCCAGTAAGAAGTCGTGGTACAGTTACGAGAAAGTGAGCCCCGATCAAGCTGGTTCACAACTGTACTGCAAGTATTGTAGACTCACATACCATAGACAAGTGTGGTAAGTCTCAATACAAGGGAACCACTGACCAACAAAAACCCAAACCAACTCCTCCTAAGTCCGGTAAGCCTGTGATGAATGTTGGTGTTAATGTTAATGATCTTTCTCTTTTCAGTAACCACCTGTATACTGGAACTGTCTCTGCCAACGGTTCAAATCCGGAGGGACGTTTCAAATTGAAGATCTTGAGGGACACAGCGGCTCTTCAATCGATCATCTTGAAGTCGGCTGTACCCAACATCACCTACACCGGAGAAACTGTCTTCATCACTGACCTCACTGCTACCACTCCATACCCTCTCGCCAGAGTCCACCTGGATTGTCCCTACGTGAACGGGGAAGTCCAAGTCGCCGTCAGGGAAAAGCCTTTTCCCATGCCTGGAGTGCAACTTCTCCTAGGCAACGACTTGGCAGAAGACCTGCAACCGACCAACCTGATCGTCATGGACAAACCCCAGGTGTGTAACTCTGTGCCAAGTAACCCTATTCTAGAGTATGTTCCAGCAGAGGTTCAAGAGAGTGATGAAGTTTCTCCTCCGGTTCTCGTGACCACCCGTGCACAAGCCGCACGTCCACAGCCAGCTGACTCTACTGCTACCGCTGTCCCTCAAGACCCTCAGAAACTCCTCCCGCATCTGACCAAGTTGGAGTTCCGTAAGTTGCAGAGGGAAGATCTTACTTTAACACCATTGTTTTTCCAGGCTGAGACTCAACCCGACAGTATTCCTGGGTTCTTCCTAGAGAACGACTTGCTCTACCGCAGATATAGACCCAGTAAACTGAAGGAGGAGGACGATTGGGCCAACATCGAACAACTTGTGATTCCCACCAGCCTGCGGCCCACTATTCTACACCTGGCCCACGGAGCACTCTCCCACTACGGCTTCAACAAGACTTACCATGGAATTCGTCAAGACTACTACTGGCCAGGTATGGTAAATAACGTCAAACAGTACGTAAAACAGTGTCATACATGTCAGATGGCAGGCAAACCGAACATCTCCATTCCCAGAGCGCCACTGATTCCCATACAGGTGCCTGCGGAACCTTTCCACAGACTCATAATAGACTGTGTTGGTCCTTTACCTCGGACCAGTTCAGGTAACGCCTACATCCTAACCATCCTGTGTCCTACCACCAGATTTCCCATAGCAGTTCCAGTGAAGAACATCACGGCTGCTACGGTTATAAAACATCTATTGAAGATCTTCACTCAATACGGATTCCCCAGGGAGATTCAGAGCGACTGTGGTACCAACTTCACCAGTGATCTCTTCAAAAGGACACTGGAGGAGTTCAACATCAAACAGGTATTGTCCAGCCCCTATCATCCTGCTTCACAGGGTTCTCTTGAACGTAGTCATCAGACAATCAAAGCACTCTTGAAAAAGTTTTGTAGTGAAACCTCTAAGGATTGGGATAAGCAGATTGACCTTATAATGTGTATTTTCAGAAGTGTTACGAACCCGGATCCAGCGTCCGAGCCTGGAGCAGTGACAACCACGCCATCTGTGGGTCAGCTCCCGAAACCCCCGCCAAACGGACGACGACACCTAGTGAGGACAGCGTGTACTGGCCTCGAGGACCAGTTTCCAGTCTGGTTCAGCGCTCAACACCGCCGCTCCTGACCTCTGGTGAGGTGGTGCTCCGACGACAGCGCCATCTATTGGCTGGATACGTCAGGTGTTTGTGTCTGAGCCTGTAAGTGTGGTGTTTTAGTGTCCCTGTTATTGATGACGTGTCTGCTTACAGAGCCGACATGGGACCACTGTTTTGAAGGTGGAGTCAGTCTACCCGAGGCAGCCAGTCTCCATACTGTGAAGTTTGCTGCAGCTGTTGTGACGTCGTCCCCCCGGAAGAACACTGTGGTGTGTTAGCCTGCCAGTGGAGTAGCAGTGAAAGGATTTACCCGGGACCGACTGTTGGAGACGATAATCCACTGGGGTATTGAGGACAGGAGGGTGATTGGTGATATCACACGAGACTCCTGTCTAGGGCGTACCCCTTATATCGTTCGTGGAGTGGCCGTACCAGCCTTGGTGGCTCAGTACCTGCCAGCAGACCTGCTGGACGTGTGGTTGACGGCCTCCACGACGGTGCCCCCAGTGGACCTGTGTTTTGGCTGACCTGTGGCCAGGGTAGGCTCGGCATTCTCAGAAGACACGTCTTGAGGCCACGAAGAAAGCACCTCGGACTCAGCACCTAGCCTCGTGATCAAGAGTCTTCAGCAGAAGACTAGATTGTGCATGATCCCCTTGTAAAGTGTTAATACCCCTCCCCCTTGTGCACTCGTTAATTTTATATATTTAAATGGTGATGGTGAACATTATAATATTAAGTTCTTAACTTTCTTTCCCTACTCCCATTTAAGTTACTTGCGTCACGGATCTCATCCCTTGATAGCCACTACTGGCTTGGGAACGGATACATATATCTTCCTCTAACAACATCAGAGTGAGAACCCCGTTGCGTCCCGAGAGGCGTCGTAACAAGAAGTCTCCCCAATGAGTCCCTAGGAGTATCTCCTTATGAGATGCTCTACGGCCGTAAGTGCCGTACTCCCCTTAAGGCTTTCAAAGACTCTCTCCGAGATGCCACCTTCAGTGAGCATCAGAATGTGCCCCAGTTTCTTCAAAACCTTCAACACATTCTAGAGAGAGTCCACCGTTTTGCCCATGATAATCTATTGAAAGCCCAGGAGAGAATGAAGACTCATTACGACCAGACCAGCAAAGTAAGAAAATTCAAGCCGGGAGACTTCGTCCTTGCATATTTCCCTATCCCAGGTTCACCTTTCCAAAACAGGTTTTCAGGACCCTACCGCGTCAAAGAGTGCAGGAATAACAACAACTACGTAATAGAGACTCCAGATAGGCGGCGGAAGACCCAGCTGTGCCACGTCAACCTCCTGAAGCAATATAATGGTACTCCTCCCACTGTCCTAATTAACTATTCCACCTTCACAGAACCCTACATCCACAGTGTGACCTTCCCAGCTTCTCCTCCCGAAAGCACTGACAAGGAGTCAGCGCTTTCTAATTCCGAAATCCTTAATGATCTTCCCAAATACTTTCAGGATAATCATAGTGCACCTCTCGTCAAGATCTTCAGAGAACATAAAGAGTTGTTCCGAGATGACCCCCAAGAGTGTAATGTTACCCAGCACGACATCCAACTGCTCCCCGACACCCGACCGATTCGTCAACCCTTCTACCGAATCAGCCCGAGCAAGAAGGAAGTCATGCGTGCTGAGGTGCAGTACCTCTTGGATCATGGACTGGCTACACCTTGTGAGTCCCCCTGGGCCTCGCCTTGTATCTTGGTGCCCAAACCCCAAGGTAAGGTGCGGTTATGTACCGACTATGGTAAACTGAACAATGTAACTGTTAAGGATGCTTACCCCTTGCCAAGGATAGATGACATCCTTGATGCCATTGGTAGTGCCCAGTACTTGTCCCAAGTGGACTTGCTTAAGGGGTACTATCAAGTGTGTCTAACGGAGCGAGCTAAAGAGATATCTGCCTTCATCACTCCTTTTGGACTTTTCAGATATGAACGCCTTCCTTTCGGACTATGTAATGCCCCGGCCACCTTTCAGAGAGCTGTCAACCGTGTCATCCAGGGCTTGGATAACACATACGCCTACCTGGACGATATCGTCGTAGCCTCCAACACCTGGAGTGAACATCTGCTCCAGCTGCGACGTCTGTTCTCCAAGCTCCTGACAGCCGGCCTCACCATCAACCTGGGCAAGTCCACTTTCGCGAAAGGTAAAGTGCGTTATCTGGGTCATGTTATTGGGAGTGGCAGCATAGCTCCGTTAGACTCACACACTCAAGCTATCCAACAGTATCCACAGCCTACCACCAGGAAGCAGCTCCTGCGCTTCCTTGGTCTTGCCTCCTACTACCGTAGGTTTGTGAGGAATTTCAGTACAGTCGCCACACCTCTAATTCTATTAACCAGTCCCAAGCAACGGTATAATTGGACCATGCAGCAAACCGTTGCTTTCGAACAACTCAAATTCCTCCTCTGTTCTAACCCCATTCTCGCCTCTCCAGATATCACCAAGCCTTTCGTCCTTCATGTCGACGCCAGTGGTACCGGCGTTGGTGGTGTCCTGATGCAACAACGAGGCGAGGAGGTTCTACCTGTCAGCTACAAACTGAAACCACACCAGAGGAACTACAGCACTATTGAAAAGGAGCTACTATCCATCGTCCTGAACCCCCAACACTTCGCTCCGTACCTACAAGGCGCCAGGTCTACCACCATCTTCTCAGACCACAACCCTCTCCGCTTCCTACATCAAGCCCAATTCACCAACCAGCGTCTTCTACGATGGGCTCTGTATTTACAAGATTTCAACCTGGAGATCCGCTATATCAAGGGTTCTGACAACACCATAGCCGATGCCCTCTCCAGAGTTTATGAAGTAGAAGCGACTCCATCCATTACTCCACCACATAACGACGTACTTCTTCCAGAACTGCAGGCTTCGGGGGAGAGTTGTGACAATAATCTCCTTCAAGAGATTGAACCTGCTTTTCCCTCCACAATTACGTCATTACAACTATATAAAACTACTATGGAAGAAATGTCCAACAACGACAACAACACCAGCAAGGTTTGCCAGAGAGCAAAACGTATGCAGCCAGGGACACCTGCTCAGACTCAAACCGCCAAACTACCTGTCTTACTGCCAGCTCCCCGCTGATTGGTCGCCGGTCTGGCTGCAACTGCACTCGCCCCCCCCATACTACTTGATGTCTGGGGCCGCCACGACCTCAGTCCTCAGAATATTCTGTGCTTTCACAGTTAACACTTCTCCCTGCTAGACGTAAGCTTTAGCGTACGTATACTGAGAGAGGTGATAGCTTCAAGCCAATATTCCAGCACCTTTCATATACTTGTATATTGCACTTCTTGTTGTTTTGTCTTAACGTAACTTTTCATGGTGTCATTTAATTATTCTTATTATTTTGATTGATTGATTTTATTATACGAATTTGTTTGTCCATTTTATTCATGTTTTATTTCTTTAACGTAATTAAAATTCCATTGTTAAAATTTACTTGTGTTTTGTGTGTCATCTCCTTACCTTACCACAGACGAAGTTCCAGATTTTCTATTTTTTTTTTAATACTATGTGACGAGGCCATACCCCTAGCTTTGAACAGCCGAACACCAATGCGTTACCGTCACAATATATATATATATATATATATATATATATATATATATATATATATATATATATATATATATATATATATATATATATAGTTATATATATATAACTGAAAACTCACACCCCAGAAGTGACTCGAACCCATACTCCCAGAAGCAACGCAACTGGTATGTACAAGACGCCTTAATCCACTTGACCATCACGACCGGACTAATGAGGTGATAGCCGAGGCTATTTGAACCACCCCACCGCCGGCACTCGGATAGTTATCTTGGGCATAGCATTTTACCAAATCACCTCATTCTTAGGGGCACACGTGAGGAACACAAATGCGAACAAGCCAGAAATGGATTAAGGCGTCTTGTACATACCAGTTGCGTTGCTTCTGGGAGTATGGGTTCGAGTCACTTCTGGGGTGTGAGTTTTCAGTTGCATATTGTCCAGGGGACCATTCTGGCTTGTTCGCATATATATATATATATATATATATATATATATATATATATATATATATATATATATATATATATATATATATATATATATATTGGTGTATACTGGCAGCAGGTTTTCTTTCAAACATGTTTCATTGAATATGACCGCATATTCTGTATTTATTATTTTCTGGTTTAGGGCTTCTATCCCTCTAACTATTTTCTTAGCATCAGGGCTTAATTGGAATAGGAGTTCTCCAAAACTCATTTTCGTACTTTTAAGGTGAAGAAAAGAAGTCATTTACTATAGAGTGTATTACACTTATTTGTATAATTTGCACGACGTTTCGAACCTCCATGGTTCATTCTCAAGTGAATGAGAATTCTCAAGTAAGAAACAATCTTACAATACTAGTTGATTTTATACCCGCATTAGGTCAGGTGATAATACAATGAAGGTGAAAAACATGGGGGGATACATAAGGGATAAACATAGGGGCTGCAGAAGGCTTATTGGCCCATACGAGGCATCTCCTATCTAAACACAAAGATTAATCCAGTGTAATTGGCCTGTTATGTTGGACATTGTCTTCTGTGTTGGCATCGATATGTTCTTGTCTTGTCCTTACTCTCATGGTGGGTAGAGTAAATAGTTCCGTGATTTGGGTGTTCATGGTAGGTCGCTCTATTCTTATGTGAATTGCCTCAAGAATTTGTAATCTTCTTGAATCTTGGGTTTTATCTATTATGCAAGTATTCTTGTTCAACATTTCTCTTGTTAGAGTAATGTCATGGGCTTGTCTCATGTGAATCCTAGGGGCACCAGATTGAAGATGGCATGTCAAACGCCTCGTCAGCTTGGTCGACGTCATACCTATGTACTTACATTGAAGGTTACATCCTTCGTGGGGGCAAGTGTACATGTATACAACGCTTGACTGCTGTAGAGGGTTCTCCGTCGGCTTCGGGCTGTTTTTGATAAGGAGTTCGGAAGTCTTCTTGGTTTTGTAGAATATTATCAGGTTTATGTTTTGGTTAGGAGTAGTGCTTTACTACTTTACTGAGTCGTACCTCATTATGTATGAGGTCAATTTTTTTTTATTGGAGTTAAAATTAACGTAGTTATATGACCGAACCTAACCAACCCTGCCTAACCTAACCTAACCTAACCTATCTTTATAGGTTAGGTTAGGTTAGGTAACCGAAAAAGTTAGGTTAGGTTAGGTAACCGAAAAAGTTAGGTTAGGTTAGGTAACCGAAAAAGTTAGGTTAGGTTAGGTTAGGTAGGTTAGGTAGCCGAAAAACAATTAATTCATGAAAACTTGGCTTATTATGGCTACATAGACACTTCGTTCTGAGTAGCTAAATCTGAAACAACAACATGTATAAATTAAGTCTCTGAAAATGTAATACGAATTACGAAACGCGTTCAGGCGTCAGAGAATTACTCACATCAGCAATACAGCTGACTATATTTATTGAGACTGATGCTAAAATACTCAGTTTTCTAAATTAAATAGAATTTAGCTAGGTTATAAACTTAGTTATCATGATAGAATTGCCTAAAATACCCGTCCAACCAGGACTACGCCTTAGTCCAAATTTAATTTGCATAAATGCAGATTTTTCCTCGTTCGACGTTGAGGTGTCCTTATGAGTCTCCAGTGATGAGTTAGTGTCTACTAAATCAACCAAGTACACGTCACAGCGACCGTAGTCTTTGATCTCACTGTAATCTCCTCGATTGGAAACCTCCTCGATGGAGGAGACTTGGAATCTCCTCGATTTCAAAGAATTAAAGAATAATACATTAATCATTAAGTAGATGCACCCGTGATGACAGATCAACGGCTTAGTGTCCATACCTGTCACACAGATCCGGGACATCCATCATGTACGTACCAACGTGCTGAGTTTCTAACATGTAAGAAGTTTATAACTTCAGTGGGGAGAATCAGGTACGTCAGTACGGAATCATAAACTACGACCCATGTTTTCTCTCCCAGTGAGTTATGTCGGAAATTTCCGACACCCCAGATACTAATCTAACTAACCATACCAACAGAAGTTCTAGAACATGCTATGGAAGATTGCATCAACCGCCACATGTGCGCAATGACTATTCCTTTGCCCGGCACTTGATAGAAACTCCGTCGTCAATCTGCTTTGATTATCTTAGAGTTTAATTAATGTTCATAGTAATCGACAACAATAAATTTGCATATAAATTAGCTTTTACCTCCTTTCATTTTAAATTGTACCGAAAATGTGTGCCGTGATTATCACCTGATGAGAAAGGGTGTGCACCGCGTCACGCAGTTGTTGCCGAGCACCTGGCGAGGGAGGCGAACGCATCACCGCACTCTCCATATAGACGCCATATTTGTGCTTATAGCCACAGAATTTTCTCATTCATAGGAGCAGAATTGTGTCGTTGAAGGATTACCACATATCAAGCTGTCGCTTTCTCCAAGGACGTCTCCCGGTTGTATTTCCTTGTTACAAACTCTTGACATTGAAATTTCAACCGGGTTAGGAGTCACAATTAATAACAAACCCCAGTAAGCCTCTTTCATTTTCATTAGGTATCATTTCCTGTGTAATAATACTAATATAGTAAGCTGTTGCAGTTGGTACATTGTATTACCCCGGCAGATCTACGTTGGTGACGTAAGAGAGGGATCTACCGGTTCCTACACGTTGGAGTTCAGGGCATGAGTACAGGATGCAGTGAAGATGGAGTCAACATTTACTGCATAACCCACCTGATGACTGCTCTCGTGTTAGTGCTGGGCTAGGAGGAAATCTTCTGTCCAGCTAAGCTGATTTTTATAAATAATAAAGATATTATATAATTAATATAAACAAAGAAGGCACCAAGCCGGGAAGGCTATGTAGCACCATCAAATGTGTGGAATAATCAGAGGGCACTAAATATCACTGAGGATGCAAATAAGAGAACAGAAACGCATAAGGCGAACGATATCAAAAGTATCCGATTCACCAAGAATTCTATCGAGGGAAAAGTGACCGCGGGGGGACAGTCGGAAAGAAAGACACACGCGTGTCCTGGAAGCCAGGACATCCAACAACGATATGCACAACTTTATTGGGACAATGCAGTTAGGACAATAAGGACCAGGGCGGCTCTTATTAAGTGTCTGAGTTAAGCACGCATGGCCAATATGCAGCCTTGCCAGAGCCATTTCTCATTGCCGGCTACGGTGGTAGGAGGAAGGCCACAGGGACACACTACCCTTAAGAGTACGGAGTTTGTTACCAGTAACAGAAAACCAACAACTCTGCCAACAGGTAAGGATGGAGGAATGAGTAACTTGGTAAAAGTGGGAATAAGGAATACGTTTACAGGAGATGGGACAAGTACGGATAGCTTCCTTAGCGAATGCGTCCGCACGCTCATTTAAAGAGATACCAATATGGCTGGAAACCCAGCAAATCTCAACTGTCTTAAATATACTGAATATAAAAACAGCCAATATTGAATTTCGATGACCACCGGACTAATCAGTTGTAATGTAGTCTACCAACTCTTTAATCCCCAGTTATCTATAAATATCATCACTGAATTTATTCAACATATATGCATTAATTATTTCTGAGTATTCATAAGAATATTATCTCCATATTATATTTAGACTAACATTATAGAATTCCCCCCCCCCCAAAAAAAAAAAAATAGATGAATATGGGGAATCACTCCACTTTAAACTGAAGTTTTACAGCCCACGTCTCTACTTTTATTCTGAATTAAATATCAAATTTATTATTATACGATCCATAGGTCATTTTTTCCTTATAGCTAATAACATTTTTTATGGTTCTTATGAGTCTATTACTGATATTATATGCTGGAGTAAATTTTCCCCACAGGTGGTGATAAATAACTCGACAAGGTGGTTGGTGTTTTACGAGGTAGGTGCTGGTGTTATTAACATCTCAATAAGGAGGTTGGTGGTGTGATCAGTAGTTCATCAAGGTGGTGCTAATGTTATGAAGATCTCAATTAGGCGGGTGCTGGTGTGATGAATAGCTCAACAAGGTGAGTGGTGGTGTGATCAGTAGTTCATCAAGGTGGGTTGCAGTGTAATGAATAGATTAACAAGGTGGGTGGTGTGATGAATAGCTCCACAAGATGGGTGGTGTGATGAATAGCTCAACAAGGTGGGGTGGTGGTGGTGAATAATGGCTCAACAAGGTGGATGGTGATGTCATAATTAGTTCAGCAAGGTGGATGGTGGTGTGTTGAATAACTCAACAAGGAAGATGGGGTGATTAACAGCTAAACAAGATGAGTTGTTGTACGATTAGCTCATAATGAGTGGTAGTGGGATGAAAAGCTCAACAAGGTGGGTGATGTGAATAGTTCAACAAGGTGAGTGATCTGATTAATACCTCAGCATGGTGGGTAGTGGTGTCATCAATACCTTAACAAGATGGGTGGTGAAGTGATGAATAGCTCAACTAGTTAATGAAACAAAGGTATTGAATAACGACAATTGTTTTTTAATTATGCCGAGGACAAACTATCACATTAGTGACAAATACACTTCAAGTAAATAAATTTCCCGTTGCAATAGACATAATTAAATGATACTTAAAAAGTTTTTTTTAACAAACATGACTTTAAATATTTCAGCAGAACCTTGGAAGATATATTTTGTATAATAATGTGTTAAATAATATAATATGGTGGGGGACACTTGTGATCTTATTGCACAAGTGGGTGAAAATACCAGCAACCATATTGTCTATATATCAATTTTTTTTATCTCTGAAAACAATACGACATATTCCAACAGAGTTTTTCATGTAAATAATTAAAACCGAACTAATTAACATAATATATTGCATATTTATCCTTTAAAAAATAATCGTTTACAGAGAGTTTTACAAAATATATTACTTTTGCTTGAGGAATTCAAAAGTTTCAATGAATATTACAAATACACATTCTTCAGAAAAGGTTGACCATAAGACTACTACATGAACATATAATTTTGAATGAGATATGTGAAATGCCGCTTTTGTTGACAAATAATATATTAAACTTTTAAATATTTGCAGTCACTGATAATTCAGACCTCGTTATTTCTTTAGTTTAATCCTTTCCTGATACTTATATTTAGGATTATTGCACTTAAGTGGTTTTGTTATTATTTCCATTGAGAAAAATAAATCCTCATTCTTTGAAAGTTGATAAAAATTGACTTTAATTCTGACAAATAAACTAAGGTGAGAAACTTTAATCTTTCATATGCCTGCTTCTAGCTAGCAGATGTTTGTCCTATTTCTTCTGAAACTTTCTTTCTTTGTAAGTTCTTCCTTCCTTCTCGTCAAACTCTTCAACCTAATCAATCTTGTGCAATATTCTATCCAATGTTAATAAGCGAACAGAACACCTGAAAAATACACAAATCAGGCTACATTTCATAACATATATATATATATATATATATATATATATATATATATATATATATATATATATATATATATACATATATATATATATATATATATATATATATACATATATATATATACATATATATATATACATATATATATATACATATATATATATATATATATATATATATATATATATATATATATATATATATATATATATATATATATATATATATATATATATATACGATAATTAAAGGATGGAAAAGTAAGTAATTATCAAAAGAAGTCACCAAGCCGAGAAAGCTATATAGTCCCATCAAATGTGCAGAATAATCATAGGGTGCTAAATATCACTAAATGTCTAAATGAGAACAGAAACGAACTGAAAATAAGGCGAACGATATCAAAAGTATTCGATTCCCAAAGATATCTATTGAGGGGACAAGTGACCGCAAAGGACGGTTGGGAAGCAAGACACAAGCTCGTCCTGTAAGTCAGAATATTCAACAATGACATGCACGACTGTAAGAGGGACAATAAGGAGCAGAACGGCGCTCCAGTAGGTGCACTCCAGTAACTCACAAGGGACGGTTGGGAAGCAAGACACACGCTCGTCCTGGAAGTCAGGACATTCAACAATGATATGCACAACCATAATAGGGACAATGCAGTTTGGACAATAAGGAGCAGAACGGCGCTCCAGTAACTCACAAGGGACGGTTGGGAAGCAAGACACATGCACGTCCTGGAAATCAGGACATTCAACAATGATATGCACGACCATAAGAGGGACAATGCAGTTTGGACAATAAGGAGCAGAACAGCATTCCAGTAGGTGTGCTCCAGTAACTCATGCACCAAGTGAGTGTTATGGTGATTGGAGGAAGGCTACAGGAAGCAGCCCATCCTCCGAATAGGCAGTATGTTTTAATAATAAATGTAATAAGTACAATCCTGACTATCAGCATAGTACATAAATACACTTAATCGCCAACATCACACCAAAATATTGTGAATATTAGAGTTTACCTGAAAAGCTGTATAGAAAAACCACGACCTATCCTAACCTTGGGAGTGTAATAGGACAAGCATGTAAACAGCAATTATTGCTTGATTACAATTAGTTTCTTAACCTATAGCTATAATGATATTACAGTTTTATAAAATTAATAAAACAAAACTAAAGTCTCTCAATAAATTATACAGTAACTCAGGATATTTTCAAATTATGTATAAAATCTCTATTGTTTAATAAAACTGAAAAAGAAATTCTGAATACATAAAACTTGTGTATATAGTCTTGAACACAAAAACTTCAACTAACAAAAATGGGAGTATTAACCCGGAATTAGGATAATATATGAGGAGGTAAATATTACAGCACAAGTAAGTGTATTTATGTACTATGCAGACAGTCAGGGATGTTCTTATTACATTTAGTATTCAAACAAACTGTGTATCCGGAGGAAGGGTTGACGGGAAGACACTAAGAGCACGCAGTTTGTTACTAGTAACAGAAGACCAAGAACCCTGCCAACGAGCAAGGATGGAGGAATGAATAACTGGGTAAAAGTTGGAATAAGAAATACCCTTACCTGAAATGAGACAAGTGTGGATAGCTTCCTTATTAGCAGCGTCTGCACACTCATTTAGGGACACACCAATATGGCTGGGAACACATCTAAACTCCACTGTCTGAAATCTACTCAAGATAAGAAACAACCATTGTTGAATCTCGACTACCTCCGGATGGACTGGATAAAGGACTCCAGAGCTATGCAAGCACTGCGAGAGTCTACAACAACAAAGGAGGATTGACAGCGAGAAAACAGTTGACGAAGAGCATAGAGAATAGCATATAGTTCTGCAGTGAAAATGCTAGTCGCTGGAGGCAGGCGACTCATATAGGTGTGGTCAGGAAAACAGCAGAGTAGCCTACACTGTCTGCAGACTTAGACCCATTGGTGAAGACGGAAATGGAGACGGAGTGCGAAGAAAAGTTTTCAAGGAAAAGGCGGTTCAGAACAGTAGGAGGGGTAAAAGCTTTAGTCACGTGGGTCAAGGTTTTACAAAATTTAGGAAGAAGGGCCCTCCATGGGGTCAAAGACGGAATGACCCGAGGGGAAATATTGGTAACACGAACCGAAAGAACATTTTGTAAGCGAGACAATCATACAGAATGAGGTAGGTGGTGAAGGGGAACAGGGACCACAGAAGGAGTAAAGGCCAAGGCACGACATAAGCGAATGTGAGGGTGTTGTAAAGACTGTGCAAGGTAGCAAAAGCAGTAGTGATCATGACGGTTGTTTAGACATAAGATGCCAGTTTCAACATACAGGTTTAGGGAAGGAGTCGAACGAAAGGCACCAGAGCTGAGGCGTTACCCAGTATGGTGCAGAGCATCCATATGAGGAAGAGTAGAAGGAGAAGCAGACGAGTAAGCAGGGCAACCATAATCGTGTTTACACAAAATGAGAAAGGAATGTAAAGAGAGGAGTGTGCACCTATCAGCTCTCCAAGAAGTATGGGACAAGACCTTTAGTAGATTAAGGGCCTTAGAGCATTCAACTTGGAGGTACGAGATATGGGGCGACCAAGACAAGTGTCAAAGATTAACCCCAAAAGCTTAGCAGAATTTTTATACAAAAAGGGATGGCCATAAAGCGACAGAGGGTGAATAAAGAACGACCTGCTTCCGAGTAACAGTCATAGCACAAGTTTTAGTTGTAGAGAACTTGAAGCCATGATTGGTGGCTGTTACGAATCTTACTAGGATTCTAACATTACTCTTGATGCTTATATTATTTTATTGTCTTGTTCTATAATTGGTATAGTATCCAGTTGGATGATATTCGATTATTGTATGTTATATATTGGAGCATGCTGTGGTGTGCCTGAGTTGCATTATATTGTATGAGGCTTTTTGTGCAAGTATTTTCATGTTAGTTTCTCCGTGTGGGGGTTGACCATATTTGGATGTGGCCAGAGTGGGAACTTGATGTCAAGCGAGTGAGTATAGTTCAACCTTGACTAATTCTTATTATTGTTTGCCAGTAAATTATATTGAGTAATGTAACAGTATGTAATACTCTTAAGATTAATAATGATTTCAATATTAGTACTACATTTTATTTTTAGAATTTCCACAATAGAATTTGTAGAAATTTTTGGTTAGTAGAATTACTTAGTAGAATTACCACAATAGTTTATGTGGATGTTTGATATTATGGTAAGACGCCTGCCCTGGGATCCGACGCTGGGCAAATGCGTGGCAGTTTTGGTCGAGAGGAGACATGTTCTAAGTTAAGTCAGTAGTTACTGTTATTTTAGCTAATACTTGGTTAATTCTCTGGTTAGATGATTGTGCATTTATTTAATTAAGAATTCATGTGCTGTTGTGAGTGCTCATTGCTCAATAAGGATTTTATTTATATTATTGCATGCTAAAGAATATTTCTGGTCATGAAATATCTCATAATGCATCTCAATAATGAGATAAATGCATCTCATAATAAATCTCATAATCTGTATTATTTAATTGTTATGTTTGTCAACCTTAGCGTAGATACATTGTTTTCCAAAGTTATGCAGTGTTTTATTCCCTTTACCCCTAGACACATGTTGGCAAGGCCAATTGAATATAATTAACCACTGCGGGGAAAGAACCGTACTAAGTCTTAAGGTTTGAAACAAATGAGGGCCACTGTCCGGGAGATGAAAGATTAATTCCCTGTAATGTTTGTACAATTGACTGTGCTAATTATTAATAGCATTTGCCTTCCTAGGTACTCTGTGATTATCTAGTGACACCTAATCAAGCCTGTGAAATTATCTGTTCAATCTGAGCTGCTGTGAAAACTTCTCAACGCTTCACGATTTGAGGTAAGTCTTCAGCTTGTGCCAGGGGCCAAGCATAATTTTCAGTGTTGTTTCAAGAGTTAAGTTGTGATAATTGAGCCAACGATGGAGGATCAGGTTGCTGCGCTGGTGGAACAGCCAAATTTTAGTAAAATTAAAGACTTAAAGAAGTCTGGTTTGTTATTGCTGGCTGATAAATTGAACCTAGCAATTTCCAGTAAAATGTTGAAGGCTCAAGTGTTAAGAGTTATTGTCACACACTTGGTGGAGGAGGAGAGACTTGAAGAGGAGTGTTTAGGAGAGTTAGAAGAAGAGTCAAGTGACAAGGTGGCAATCTTAAAGTTGGAGATGGAGACTAAATTAGAAATGGCTAGGCTGGCAGCAGACAAGCAGAGGTTGGAGTTGCAGAACCAGCAAAAACACCTTGAGTTGGAGGCTCAGTTACGACTAGCAGAGCAACAAACTAAACAAACCGAGCAGCAGACTAATCAATTAGAAATTCAGCAAAGTATGGCTGAAAATATTAACAGGTTGGAACAGCAGAGAATTACAGCAGGGCTAGGTAACACTAGTAATAATCCAGAGAGTACAAGTAGTTCTTCCAAGTACAGTAAACACGTAGAATTACCTAAGTTTAATGAAGAAGTTCCAGAAATATTTTTCTTGCATTTTAAGAAATTAGCAGTCAGCATGAACTGGCCTGTAGATCAATGGGTTAGCATTTTACAAGGCCAATTTAAGGGTAAAGCTCAAGAGGTATTTGCATCTTTGCCTGCTGAGAATTCTTTCGATTTTAAATTTGTTCAACAAAGTATTTTAAATGCCTACCAGCAGATCCCAGAGGCACATAGAATAAAATTCAGAAGTTTAAAAAGAGCACATGACCAGACTATTTCTGACTTTGTAAGGGTAAAATTAAATCACTTTGACAGATGGATTAAAGCACTTAATATTACAGAATTTGAGACTTTGAAAGACCTCATAGTAACTGAGGAAGTATTGGGATGTCTACGAGAGAAATTAGCTTTGTTTATGGCTGAAAATAAACAAACCACTGATCTTATAAAACTAGCCAAGCTAGCTGATGAGCATGAACTACTTACTAAAGTGCCTTTTAGAGCACCAATTATTCAGTTTAATGCTAAAACTAATCATTATGCTCATAAAAATCATGTTTTCCAGACTCGACCAGCTACTTCACCTTCTCCCCTTAACCCTTCTCCTGTAAAGCCTAAATCTGAGAAACAACAGACAGGGTTGTCAACCTCAAGTAATGTAGTGATTAATCCTGCAGTGGGTTCGGCTGTTCCGACCACTAGCAGATATTGCACGCATTGCAGGAGAAGAGGTCATGTGGTAAATTCATGTTATGCTTTGCACCCTGACTTGAGACCAACTGGTCTGATTATGAGTAGGGGTTTGCAAGCCTTTAATGCCAATGTTGCTCCAATCATGCCCACGTGGATGACTAATTTTGATCCATACCTACATAGGGGAACCCTATTATATACTAGTGGAACCTGAAAACCAGTTCAGTTGTTAAGGGACACAGTGCTTTCCAGTCTTTAATTTCTCGCCGTGTTCTTACTGATGTTAGCACAGAAGACATTGGAGAGGTAGTGTTATTGCAGGGAATGGGAGGTCATATCCAGCGTGAACCATTAATTAAGGTTAACCTGAATTCTTCTATTACACCAGGTTTGTGCACTGTAGCAGTCAGTGAGCAGTTGCCCATTCCAGGGATTGATAACATTATAGGTAATGATTTTGACAAGTGTCAAGTTAGTAGGACCGATTGTCCTGCTATGTATACTAAACCTAGTGCAGTACTGACTCAAGCAGATGCGGATGATGGTGTCATTTATCCAGCCTGTGTTGTGACCAGATCCATGGGTAAGCAGAATGTGGTAAGTCCTGCTACTACCAAGGTGGATGTTCTCGAGGCCAGGACCCCTTCAGACAGGGAGGTGGAGGTGGACCTTGAAGATACATTATTAGCTCACCTGGATGTCGAGAGTGAGGCCGGTGCCAAACCCCTCATTTCTTCTGACCCAGATGGTCTGGAAGAGGTGGCCCAGGTACCAGTTCCTTGCCCGCTCGCTCCAGCTGTAGAGTTCCAGACCTTGCGTAAGTTACAGTTTACTGATCCCAGTCTAGCTGAGTGATATGCAGAAGCAGCCGACTCCATTGATACTTTGGAGGAGAGTACGGGTTGTTATTTCAAGGATCGATGTCTGTTGAGAAGATGGAGACCATCAGGAACTCCCTCATCAGATGATTGTGAGTCTAAAACCCAGCTCGTTGTGCCAACAGAGTATAGGGAGCAGGTATTGCAAGCTGCCCATGATGACCTGATGGGAGGCCATCAAGGCATTACCAGTATGTATCATAAGATCTGTAAACTTTTTTATTGGCTAAAACTTAAAAAAGATGTGGTCAGATATTGTCACAATTGAGTTGTGTGTCAAACTGTTGGTAAGCCTAATCAGACTGTGTCATGAGCACCATTATATCCTATTGTAGTGCCAGAGGAGCCTTTTACTCATGTGGTACTGGATTGTGTCAGACCTTTACCCCGTACCAAATCCGGAAATCTGTATATGTTTACAATTGTATGTATGACCACCAGGTTCCCTGAAGCATATGCATTACGTAACATTAGAGTTTCTACTATTATAAGGCAGTTGGAACGATTTTTCTCACTATTTGATATGCCTCGTATAATTCAAACTGATAATGGGAGTAATTTTTGTTCCACCACCTTTAAACATTTTTGTAATTCATTTAGTATAAAGCACAATTTTTCCAGTCCTTACCATCCTCAGAGTCAAGGGGGAATCGAGCGGTTCCACCAAACTCTCAAGAAAATGTTGAAGGCAATTGGGGAAGATTCACCCAGACATTGGGATGATAATTTACCATTTGTTTTGTTTGCGGCTAGAGATGGATTGCACAGTGCCCTAGGCACTGTGCACTTCATTCGAGCTTGTATTCGGACATCAGGTGAGAGGACTTTTAAAATTGTTATATGAAAAAATGTTAGGAGATGTTACAGCCAGGCAGAGTGAGCGTTACCTGACGGATGTCAAGAGCAAGCTGTCCAGAACGCGGGAGTTGGCCTTACGACATCTAAGTGAACAACAACAGGTAATGAAGCAGAAACATGACCAGAGGTTCAAGGCCAAACTCAGAGTTTTTGAACCAGGAAATTTGGTATTGGTCTTGAAGCCTCGTATGGGTACGTCTATGTCTCATAAATTTGCTGGACCGTACCAAGTAGTAAAACGTCTTGGGGAAGTTACTTACAAAGTTTGCCATCCCAAGCAGAAACGTCAGACCATGAGTGTACATGTAAACCGGTTGAAGGCTTATTGTGGGCCTAGTATTGTGGCTTGTTGCGTTGCTGAGGAGGTAAATCCTGAAGAGTCGAGTGTTGCAGAGGAAGATGGTAATTCTTGTTTGTCTAATTCCAGCAGTTCCGGGGAAGAATTGTTGTGTCATTTGCAGGATGAGGAGAGAGCAGAGTTCCAGGACCTTTTGGAGATGTCTTGTAGCTTGTTTGGGGAGGTCCCCACTCAGACTTCTCTCATTACTCACGACATTAACCTGACAAATGTAACTCCAATTCGGCTACACCCTTATCGAGTGACACCCGAGAAACGTCGTATCATCCAGGAGGAGGTTGATTATCTTCTTCGACATGGGTTCATTAGACCCAGTCAGAGTTCCTGGAGTTCACCATGTCTATTAGTACCAAAACCAGAAGATAAGTAGAGACTAGAAGTGGATTATAGAAAACTCAACCAGGTAACTGTAGTTGATGTATATCCTTTACCTTTGGTGGAGGACTGTGTCGATACTATAGGTCATGCTAAATTTGTATCTAAATTGGACTTATCTAAGGGATATCACCAGATACCTCTTACAGATTTTGCCAGGGAAGTGACAGCATTTATCACTCCTGATGGAGCTTACGAGTTTAATGTAATGCCTTTTGGATTAAGGAATGCTCCAGCCACTTTTCAGAAATTAATGAGTTCTTTGTTCAAGGATGTGCCAGATTGTAGGGCATATTTGGATGACATTGTGATTTTCAGTAAGAATTGGGTAGATCATATGTCTAGTTTAAAGAAATTGTTTAATGTGTTACAATATGCTAATTTGACTGTCAATATGAAGAAATGTAGTTGGGCTAAAGGAACTATAGTGTATTTAGGACATGAGGTCGGACAAGGAAGGCTAGTCCCATTGCAAGACAAGATCCAGGCAATTGTGGATTACCCAGTCCTAACAAATAAGAAGTCTGTACAAAGATTTATTGGAATGTGTGCGTATTATAGGAGATATTGTAAAAACTTTTCCATTGTTGCTGCACTCATAACAAATCTTTTAAGGAAACAGGTAAAATTTAAGTGGACGCAGGAGTGTCAGAACTCTTTTCAGAAGTTGAAAGGAATTCTCTCTCTACTTCACCTGTGCTAGCTAGTCCACAGTATGATAAACGTTTTATTCTGCACATAGACGCTTCAGATCTAGGAGCAGGTGCTGTTTTGTTCCAAGTAGGACCATATGAGTTAGAACATCCTGTTTATTATTTCTCTCGTATGTTTGATAGGACACAAATTAATTACTCTGTAGTTGAGAAAGAAGCACTTTGTTTAGTATTGGCAGTGAAGAAATTTGAGACATTTGTCAGGAAATCAAGTGGTAGTATATACAGATCATAATCCATTTATCAACTCTATGAAGTGTAAAAACCAAAGAATACTTAGATGGTCATTGATTCTGCAAGAATTCAATATTGTAATTCGTCATATTCCTGGGAGGCAAAATGTTATTGCTGATGCCTTATCCAGAGGATTTCCTGTTGCAGTGCCATAATATGTAGTGTTCTTTATTCATAAGATGTATGTAAATTTTGTATTTTTTTTACTGTGTGAAATTTCATTGCTTTGTACTTTGATTTTAGTTGAAGTATTTTCATGTTGTATTTTCTTGTTATATTTCATGCAGTCAAAAAAATGAAATCAACCTTCAGTTAATTTCATTTTTTTCTTAGGGGACGGGAGGGATGTTACGAATCTTACTAGAATTATAACATTACTCTTGTGACGGTGTTCCCCCCTTATATTTCTCCCACACCTGCTATAGGAGTCATGTCCACTTTACCCGAGCGTTCTCTACGTTGCAGGCATCAGTTTGATATATGTGGGAGAATGTAGTGTTTTCGCAGTGGCGAGAAAATTGTAAAAGAAGAGTATTTTGGCCTTTGGTATAGGCCCTTTAGGAAGCCAATATGGCGCTGGCCCCTCCGTTTTGCCGCCAAAACTGTGTGACGTCAGTGGCACCAGATTGGTCACCGACAGCGAAGTGGCACGGGGAGCCAATGAAAACCTCCCTTGGCAAGTATGTTGTCACGAAGGCAGGGGGGTCCGGTCATCGCACCGAGGTAGCGCCATCAGTCTAACACGACACGTCAAGGTGGACGGATGTCTGAAGGTTGATCCTGTCAGTTTGACAGTTGAACTCAGATCCCGTGGACCTTACGCGTCACCCGTAGTCTGCAAGTACGCCGAGAGGTCTTCCTTCATTCCATGTGTGGACCGAAGAGGGAATTGACGAAATATTGAGCATCAAGTGCTCCAGGGTCGGGTGCTGTGCAGGTGAAGTCTAGGCAGTATCGTCTGGGACGTCTGATAGCTTCACAGTGGCGACGTAGCGGCTAGGCCAATCCACTGGGAAGCAGTTAAAAGAAGATACTAATTGGGAATCCGGATGACTACAGCCAAGACGTAGGTTGGCAGCCGTAGTTGGGAGGAGAAGTTGACGGCCGGGAGACCGACTCCAACTCTACAAGACGTGGAGGAGGAGCACGAACCCGCGGAGGACAGAACACGGAGACGACGTGTTTATTTTGGGACGTTGATTGGGTTCCTGGAGGACACGACAGGGTGTGTGTGGGGGCGCTCCCTACACGAGGCGAGAGCCTGGACCAGGAGCTACAACTCAACTCTCACCGGAGGATAGGTGGAAGTAGGTGATTCTAGTTTCCCTCCCAATTCCCCTTTAGTCAGCTATATTATTTAGCCAGAGTATTTTGTACCTCGTGAGCAAGGCTCACCAATGTCACGGTAGGACACAGTTGTGAGAAGTGGGGCCGTAGAAAGCTCTCACAGGATATATTTGTGGTGTGGATGCACCCGTATTATAATTGAAGAGTTTGCTGTGTTAGTTGATAATTTCTTTCATGTGACATTTATGGTATAATTTATGCCAGAGAATATATATATATATAAAGTGAACCATTTATTGGTGTTAGGCTATGTGCCCAATATTGATATTATTACTATTATTGATATCTATGATTTATCTATATATATATACATGCTTGTGTGTTGAATAATTTCTCATGTGTACAGTGATCAATTGAATATTTGCCTACGAAAGGAATTACTGAGAACTCCAGTATTATATCTTGTTGCATTCGTTATCATTATGTGAAGTACAGTGTGTTACGCCATGATAGTGAATTATTATGTTCATTAATGTAGAAATATTTGATTGAGCTCAAGCTCAGTGCAGTGATCATTTGCGTTCTATTGTTATTGTTGCAAATATTGTGTTGTGTGTCAATACAGTGATTCTCGAGAATTTAAAGAAACAGGCGCCTCATGCCAGACAAACAGATAAATGAACATTCGCGCGGTGAGAATCGCTCAGTTGATTTTGACATTTGACGCGAAGGGGAGAGTGTGTTGCCATATAGATGTGCCCAAATTATAAGTGAAGAGAGAGTGACTTCTGCATTGTACTTGTTCGACTGTGGATATATGAATATGATATCTTGAATTTTAAGTAAAATACAAAATTCCTTCTCGTTTGCATTACTCCTCCATAATTCTTGCTGCTACTTAACCACTGAAAAGGTGAGAGTGATAGAGATACATACCTGCCTGATATTAGATTTATTTAGTGTGCTCTTACCACTGTTATCACAATTTCACCAAACCACTGCCGTGTTACTGGACACAGGAAACACCAGTTGGCGACCTTGCAGAGAGTATTAGAGCCCTTGTCGGGGCGGGCACACAGCGGAGAGAGCAAACTGTGTCTCCACTCATCTCTAACTACTAAGGCCTGTTGGGGATCGACTGGGGTACTCTCCTGGCGTACAGTGGCGCCGCGAGGATGGAGTGAAGACCCGCAGGGCTACGGTGAGTAACGGTTATTGCTAATAGTGTGACCGTTGAGAGGATATCTTGTATATTGTTGCTCACCCTCTTATGGTGAACCCTGACACTCTTGATGCTTATATACTTTATTGTCTTGTTCTATAATTAGTATAGTATCCAGTTGGATGATATTAGATTATTGTATGTTATATATTGTATCATGCTGTAGTGTGCCTGAGTTGCATTATATTGTATGAGGCTTTGGTGCAAGTATTTTCATGTTGGTTTCTCCATGTGGGGGGATGACCATATTTGGATGTGGCCAGTGTGGGAACTTGATGTCAAGCGAGTGAGTATAGTTCAACCTTGACTAATTCTTATTATTGTTTGCCAGTAAATTGTATTGACTAATGTAACAGTATGTAATACGCTTAAGATTAATAATGATTTGAATATTAGTACTACATTTTGTTAGCAGAATTTCCACAGTAGTTTATGTGGATGTTTAGTTGATATTATGGTAAGACGCCTGCCCTGGGATCCGACGCTGGGCAGAGGCGTGGCAGTTTTGGTCGAGAGGAGACATGTTCTAAGTTAAGTCAGTGGTTACTGTTATATTTTGCCAGAAGGAAGTGAGGAAAGAAGACCATTGAGGGCAACCAGGAAAAGAGTAGTGCTCAGAACCTTGGGGAACACCGTTGTATTGCTGAAAACTGCAGAGAGAGTGGTACCATGCCTCACTCTAAACGAGTGACCAGAGAGGAAACTTTGGAGGGGAAGTCGGAGACTACCACGAAGGCCACAGGAATGAAGTTGGGATAGAATATGGTATCTCCAGGTGTTGTAGTATGCCTTTTGCAGGTCAAAAAGAACAGCAACAACGGAGATCTTCACAGAAAAAGCAGTACGAATGTAGACCTCCAATTTCTCCACATCAGTCGTGCTGCGGCACTTGCGAAAACCAAATTGAGAAGGGGAGAGGTAGTGATATTGTTCTAAGAACCACATCAGTTGGACATTGGCCATACGTTCAAAAGAGCTTGCAACTCGTGAGGACAATGGGGGCGGAAGTCCTTCGGGGATGTCCTCCGAGACCCAGATTTCCGAATAGTGAGTACAACCGCATCGAGCCAATCCTCAGCAACTGACGACGACTCCCAGACACGGTTATACATATTTAGTAAATACTGAGACGCGCATGGAGGTAGATGGCGAAGCATCTCATAATAAATGTCATCTGAGCCTTCTGCCGAAAAACTGCAGAGGGCGGGAGCAGACAGAAGTTTGAAGAGAAAAGGGATCGTTATAAGGAAGTCGGAGATGAGTGCGGAATTCTAAGGCATGAGATTTAATAATGGGCTTAAGAAGATTAGAAGGATTGAGGAAAATGAGAACCGGAGCTAACAGTCGAAAAATGGAAACCTAGTTCGGTAGAAACTTCGGTCATATTTTGGCCTTGTCCTGCCTTCTTCAGCGAGTCATTAAGCTATCCATTCTGAAGGACGGCGACCACAACTGTACGGCGCAGTCCAAGGTGAGCCTCATCAGTGTCAGACATAACTGAAAAATGACATGGTCGGGTGCTCATGATTCTTACTATAAATCCCAGCACTCTGGCTGCTTATTTCCTGCATTAATGTACTGCTGTTTTGGCCATGCTGGCTATGACTCCTAGGGCATGTCCATAACTGTATTATTGGTCACGTATACAGCACCCTTGTCTTTCCATACGTAAAGGAATTTACATTTCTCAATATTAAACTGCTTTTGTCATTTTAAGAGCCACTGCTGGACTTTGTTAAGTTTCTGTTAAAATTGTCCAAGTATTCTTTTGCATCCACTACACACCCCACCTTTGTTACCTAAAATCTTGCTTACATTACTTTTCACTGCAGTATCCAAGCAGTCTTCCATCACTTCCAAGCATTCCTTTGCCTTTCAGTTACCTGTTTTTAATGTCCAGTCTATTCCCCGAGGTTAAACCCTCCAGTGATCTGCTCCGAGGACATTACCAGGTGGGGAGGTTGACAGGGCGTTAATGTGTCAAATGATAATGCAGGTGTCCTAAGGCCAGCTCAGCATGGACAGAAACCTCCCGTAGAGCAAAATATTCACCACCTGGGAATCCACAACCATCAATAGCCTACCATTTATGAACAGTTTTCCTACGTGCTCAGTTCTCCTCAAGTTCTCTTTCAAAACTGAAAAGGAGTACGACGTTTCAAGTATTTCTTTATGGTTATGATGCCATCTTTCTTTGTGGGCCGGGTTTTCACTATTGTCCACGACTTTCACAACTATCTTGCTGGATATAATCATCTCTCGTATTGTCAGTCTGACCTCGGGTTGGATTTTTTTATTTGGCAGGGAAATTCCTGTGCCTAAGCCCGCACATGAATTTCTTTTTATTAGGGAGGCAAAGGATTGTGGCTGGCCCACTAGGTGTTGCTTGGTTCTGTTTTGTTTAGGTGGAGTGTGAGTATTTATTACTCGTATGGTTGCTTCAGTAAGATTTTGCTCCCATGTGTTTAACACCTTCTTCTGCTCTGTTGAATCTAAGTTGAAATCTTAATGGGTTTGTAACTGTGTTAGATAAAGTTTTAGTGGTCTGCCGGGCATTTCTCCACATTGCTTACATTTCTTCTCATCTTCTGGGAGTTGGAGGTGATGACATACGCCGTTATTGATAGAGTAATTGTTCGGCTGGACACTGAGATACGTTCACAAGTGCGCAACTTACAGGTAAAGGCATGAATCAATTGCATAAACAGAGGATACATAAATCATTTGGTGAAGACTGATAACCCAACCCGCACACATGGAATGGACGGAGAGTGACACTGTTTTGGTCCATCCGGGAACTTATCAAGACGCACAAGGTGGACTTAAACGTCGTCATATTTCTTTACTCATCATATGTGTGAGTTGGGGATATTAATTTTTTATCAGAGAATAAGTCACATTTGTTAATGTGAATTATTCTCTGCATACAGCCTAATTAACCTTTTGTCCGGCAATATAGTAATCGACAAGTAACTAATGTGTCAAATAGCATTACTAAAATTAATAGTTTTGCTATTTTAAAAACTGGAAATGGGTAGAGTATTTATGTCCAATAATATTGACTCCAGTATACAGTAGTCAATATAAATGGGTATAAATACTATAATAAATAAACAGTGAATGAGCTGAAGAGCAAATTGATTCATGACGGAGAGAAAACAGACAAGTATGGAATTTACTATAACACAAGGCATCTTCAACATTTATAATACTACGCTGATGTATATACAAAGCTTTAGTCCTTTGTGTATTGTGTATAGACAATGAGTTTGTTTACTTTAGTCTGGAATTATGCTCAGGACTTAAGTACACATACCTGACACGCTACCCATGTTAGTGACCTTGCAAGACCATACCATCCACATACCAAAATTGTTACAAAATGCACTGCTGTTATAGTAATAATAAGAGCATATGTTGTAATCTAGTAAACCTAGATTGATTGACAGGAAATAACACCAACACCAAACCATATTCTAAATAGATAAATACGGATAAAATGTCTAAATTGATAAGAGAGAATATCTGTCTGAGGCTGGCGGCCAGACAGTTGTGGTCAGTGTCATGCAACTTAACAGTGAATTGTGGTTGTATTGCGAGGGTCATAGGGTGGCTGGGGACGACCCACATGTTCGTCTTTAAGTAGGACAGGCTCTTCCTGCGACAACCAACAACCTATGTCTGTCTTTAAGTAGGACAGGCTCCTCCTGCGAGAACCAACAACCTATGTCTGTCTTTAAGTAGGACTGGCTCGGCTTCCAACAGATGCCTCGGTTATCATCGACGTTGAGTCAACGTCGAATACATTGATTGAGCGTCGATAATGTTGATTTAGAGCAACTCGAGCAGGTTTTACCCTCTGCGAGAAAGAGCGGAAAGGTAGAATGGGAGGGACACTGAAGTAGGGAGGAAAATGGGGTAGGGAAGTAGAATGAGGAGACTAAGGTAGGGAGGGAGGTTGAATGTGAAAGTGAGGGAAGAAGGTAGAATGGGAGTGAGAGACAAACTGGCACAGACCTGGCCACTGAACGGTAATCCCTTCTGTAGGTCATAAAAGGAATTCTTAATGAATGGATATAGTAAAACAAATAAATATGTCGGTAGAAAATGCAGGAACTGAGGAGCCGATTGTGTAATACCTGTTTTAAAAAACTTTAGGTTGGATAGAATATATTTTGTGTTTGTAAACAGTGTGTAAAGTTAGTCAGAAATATAGAAAGTTAAACATTCTAATTTATATTTACCTACCTCTTCCTGCTGTTTCTCAATCTTCATCTTTTTCTCACTGCAATATATATAAATAATTGTTAAGAGTTTATTTATTAAAATATTAACTTTTAAATTGTGCGGTCAAATAGTTGGCTTAATTGTAATAGTGATGTCATTAAGTGATGGAGTCTCTTTATGAGAATATCCCAAACACTCACACCAACACTATTAAGAAACATCAAGACTGCAGAACATCACAAGGTGATGTACTGCAGCCTTGTACTGTATGTACAAGGACATACAGTCCTTCTTCAGTACCGGTACCTTCAATTATATTTTGTTTAGATTTTAAATAAATGACAACGAAGTCTATATTTTACGAATACTTTTGTAGCAAATGGAATAAAGGAGGGTCTTGAGGCTACATAATTCCGTATCTCGTCAGTGAAGATCTTCATAGTTCCTTAATGTTACTGACACTTTTAATGAGAGCTTTTCCCGAGATATAATACAATGATGAAATCTATTCCTGATATTGAATACCATGATAGTCAATCACAAGGTCTGGTATATAGTCTGGTCAAGGTCTGGTCAATCTCTTTCTGCGATTGACTAAAATGATGGAGGCTAATCCTAAGCTTAACAACCCCGATGGAGTTTGTTCCTAAGATTGACGATGATGCTGGAGGCTGTTACTAAGATCGACTACCATGATGAAAGTTCCACCTAAGATTGATTACCATGATGAAAGGTATACCTAAGATTGTCTACCATGATGGAAAACAATACCTAAGATTGACTACCATGACGAAAGCTATACCTTAGACTGACTACCATGATGAAAGCTATACCTAAGGTTGACTACCATGATGAAAGTTATACCTAAGATTGACTACCATGATGAAAGCTGTACCTAAGAATGACTACCATGACGAAAGCAATACCTAAGATTGACTACCATGATGAAAGCTGTACCTAAGATTGACTACCATGATGTAAGCTGTACCTAAGAATGACTACCATGATGAAAGCTGTACCTAAGAATGACTACCATGATGAAAGCTGTACCTAAGAATGACTACCATGATGTAAGCTGTACCTAAGAATGACTACCATGATGAGAGCTATACCTAAGAATGACTACCATGATGAAAGCTGTACCTAAGATTGACTACCATGATGAACGCTGTACCTAAGAATGACTACCATGATGAAAGCTATACCTAAGAATGACTACCATGATGAAAGCTGTACCTAAGATTGACTACCATGATGGTAGTCATTCTTAGGTACAGCTTACATCATGGTAGTCAATCTTAGGTACAGCTTTCATCATGGTAGTCATTCTTAGGTATAGCTTTCATCATGGTAGTCATTCTTAGGTACAGCGTTCATCATGGTAGTCAATCTTAGGTACAGCTTTCATCATGGTAGTCATTCTTAGGTATAGCTCTCATCATGGTAGTCATTCTTAGGTACAGCTTACATCATGGTAGTCATTCTTAGGTACAGCTTTCATCATGGTAGTCATTCTTAGGTACAGCTTTCATCATGGTAGTCATTCTTAGGTACAGCTTACATCATGGTAGTCAATCTTAGGTACAGCTTTCATCATGGTAGTCAATCTTAGGTATTGCTTTCGTCATGGTAGTCATTCTTAGGTACAGCTTTCATCATGGTAGTCAATCTTAGGTATAACTTTCATCATGGTAGTCAACCTTAGGTATAGCTTTCATCATGGTAGTCAGTCTAAGGTATAGCTTTCATCATGGTAGTCAACCTTAGGTATAGCTTTCATCATGGTAGTCAGTCTAAGGTACAGCTTACATCATGGTAGTCATTCTTAGGTACAGTTTTCATCATGGTAGTCATTCTTAGGTACAGCTTACATCATGGTAGTCAATCTTAGGTATAGCTTTCATCATGGTAGTCATTCTTAGGTACAGCTTACATGATGAAAGCTATACCTAAGATTGACTACCATGATGTAAGCTGTACCTAAGAATGACTACCATGATGAAAACTGTACCTAAGAATGACTACCATGATGTAAGCTGTACCTAAGAATGACTACCATGATGAGAGCTATACCTAAGAATGACTACCATGATGAAAGCTGTACCTAAGAATGACTACCATGATGAAAGCTATACGTAAGATTGACTACCATGATGTAAGCTGTACCTAAGAATGACTACCATGATGAAATCTGTACCTAAGAATGACTACCATGATGAAAGCTATACCTAAGATTGACTACCATGATGAAAGTTATACCTAACATTGACTACCAAGATGAAAGCAGCACCTAAGATTGAATATCATGATGAAAGTTGTACCTAAGGTTGACTACCATGATGAAAGCAGCACCTAAGATTGAATATCATGATGAAAGTTGTACCTAAGGTTGACTACCATGAAGAAAGCTGTACCTAAGAATGACTACCATGATGAAAGCTGTACCTAAGAATGACTACCATGATGTAAGCTGTACCTAAAATTGACTACCATGATGTAAGCTGTACCTAAGAATGACTACCATGATGAAAGCTGTACCTAAGAATGACTACCATGATGTAAGCTGTATCTAAGAATGACTACCATGATGAAAGCTGTACCTAAGAATGACTACCATGATGTAAGCTGTACCTAAGAATGACTACCATGATGAGAGCTATACCTAAGAATGACTACCATGATGAAAGCTGTACCTAAGAATGACTACCATGATGAAAGCTATACGTAAGATTGACTACCATGATGTAAGCTGTACCTAAGAATGACTACCATGATGAAATCTGTACCTAAGAATGACTACCATGATGAAAGCTATACCTAAGATTGACTACCATGATGAAAGTTATACCTAACATTGACTACCAAGATGAAAGCAGCACCTAAGATTGAATATCATGATGAAAGTTGTACCTAAGGTTGACTACCATGATGAAAGCAGCACCTAAGATTGAATATCATGATGAAAGTTGTACCTAAGGTTGACTACCATGAAGAAAGCTATACCTAAAATTGACTACCATGATGTAAGCTGTACCTAAGAATGACTACCATGATGAAAGCTGTACCTAAGAATGACTACCATGATGAAAGCTGTACCTAAGAATGACTACCATGATGAAAGCTGTACCTAAGAATGACTACCATGACAAAATCAAGTGGAGAGATGAGATGACAAACCAGGTATTAAGGAACTCCCAGCCCCGCATCTTACCCCGGTACCACAACTTGGTGTCAGTTATACTCCCTGGGATTCCACTCAATTATGTAGCTACAGTGGAGATTGACTACACGGTGATGAAAGAAATGTTGCATATCCTGATGTCTGGGTTTGTTTTCTTGACTCATATTGACGCATCACCGACAGAAATGTGATGAACATGGGGAGCCGGTCGGCTGAGCAGACAGCACGCTGGACTTGTGATCCTGTGGTCCTAGGTTCGATCCCAGGCGCCGGAGAGAAACAAGCAGAGTTTCACCCTATGCCCCCGTTACCTAGCAGTAAAATAGGTACCTGGGTGTTAGTCAGTAGTCACGGGCTGCTTCCTGTGGGTGGAGGCCTGGTCGAGGACCGGGCCGCGGGGACACTAAAGCCCCGAAATCATCTCAAGATAACAGATAAGTAACACATTCCTGGACTCGTTATTCGACTATTTCTTGGACTTTCTTGGATTGTTTGTCTAGACGTTATAAGACTTAAGATTTTTAACATTGATGTTACTGGCATTCATTATGCAATTATGTTAAAAACCTTAACAATAGCAGTTAGCAAGGAACAATCAGTATGTCCATTTACTATATACGCAGAAGCGAGTCAATAGATGCGATTAAATAATCCTCGTCATAATGACAGATTTTTCAAAATGGAAAAGTTTAATGTGTAGCGCTCTGCGATGGATGGATTGCTAGGTGTTACCTCGGTGGTAACTTAGGACAAGGTTAAGGGGAAAGTATACATGGATAGTAACTTAGGACAAGGTTATGGGGAAAGTATACATGGATAGTAACTTAGGACAAGGTTATGGGGAAAGTATACATTGTTAGTAACTTAGGAACAAGGTTATGGGGAAAGTATTCATTTGTTCATATTTACCACAATGTCACTGGTGTATGGTGGGCCAGAAAAAATGTGATCTTATAAATCTGTATAAATAAAAATGGAAATGTTCGTTTGTTCAAAATCGCTAATCTCCGAAAGTTCTTCACTGATTGCTATGAAATTTTGACACAACGTTCCTTTCGAATACGTGCGTGTTTTGATACACCTGCTATTTAGATGCAACACTTGTGACAGGTAAAAACATGCACGTTTTGAAAAACAGCGCCATCTGTTGCATGTAAGAGCAACATACGATATACAAGATATGTTACGATTCAATTTCAATGTTTCCGATTGCATTGATATATTGAATTTTCACAGATTTTCATTTATTATCATATATTTTTATTTATATTTAATTATTTTGTGTGACACTGTATTGGAATTGAGCTGTGTTATTTACCATACCGTTCATTTCATGGGTATAGCTTATTTGTTTCTTTTTTAATTTTTTTCATCCTGTTTATGTAACTGTTGTTATTATTTTTAAGTGCAATTGATGGTGAAATTGAGCTGTGTCGATTGATCGGCATTTGAATTAAAATATTTCGTTAGTATTTTTTGTTTTTGTTTTGAAAACAAGAAAATGGGCAACATGTTTATTTCACTGTTGCAAATGTGCAACAAACAGCTATGAGTTCACCGGCTACAACGTTAACTGCTTTCTTCACATTATGTCAAAATGACGCGTTTGTGAAAACACTGCTGTATTCGGAAGTGCCTACGTATTTAAATGGAATGCTAGTAGAAAATCATTTGAACGACGTAAGTGAGGAGAGCGAGTCGACGGACAACCTGGCATATTCAAACAAACTATGATAAGCAGACTGTACTCCATGTATTCCAATCAAGATGAATGCTTCTTTCTTCACAAGCTGTTGGTAAATGTGCCCGGTCCAACGTCTTTCCAGGGTAAAGATAAATTGAGATTTGTCAGCGGCGTAACACATGCCACTTTCCGTAGTGCATGTCAAGCTCTGAATTTATTGGAGAACGACCGACACTGGGATGTATGCATTAATGACGCGTACAACACGTCACATACAAATCAAATTCGTGAATTGTTTGCAATTATATTGACCACATGCTCTCCTTCATCTCCAACAGAGTATGGGAGAAACACAAATCGCACATGGCTGAAGATATTGTCCGTCGAATACGCACGGAAAATTCATATATAATCATAAATTTTACAGCAGGTATCTATAACGAAGCGTTGACAATGATTGAAGATTTGTGCTTACAAATCGCAAACAAAGTTCTCATTGAATTGGGAATACCATCACCAAATCGATCTGCTGCTGCTCCGTTCAATGTAAAATTGTGTTGTGAACAAAGTTACAACACGGGTGATCTGTTATCGTATGTGATATCAAATATTCTTAAGCTAATGCTTGAACGAAAGGCATTTACGATCCAATAATTTAAACTCTCAATAATGGGTTTGGAGAAATCTTCTTAGATGAGCCAGGAGAGAACTGTAAAATCTTTCTAATTAGATTGATTTTGGCAGTATTTCGATCCAAAAATGGCATAACCTTAGTTCTTGCATTGTCCAGAATAGCTGCAACATTGCTACCAGGTGGAAGAACTGCTACTTCGGCTTTGAAATTACCACTGAACATGCAAATCATTGAAACTGCCACGCGCAACATTTATAAAGCATCCGGCATCAGTAAATTATTGCAGAAACGTAAACTTATTGTTTGGGATAAATGCACAATGGCTGTTAAAGTTGGGAGTCTGTACTATGGGGGGATCTAGTATAACATGGATGTAGGGGCAGTAGTTAGCATTAAGAGTTATTAAATATAGGAGATCTAAAAGGCCCGGCCCCCAAGTGAAATATCCACAGTGAATATTAATTGGCTACACAATGTCAGTCTAGAGGTTGATCATAGATCTCCTACACAGGAAGAATGGATACTCCTTTACTAACTTACTTATTTATTAACCTCTTAACAACCTCCCATATACATTCACACCAATAACAATAATAATAATTACTTTACCACACTATCTTACGTTAAAAGCATTGGTCCACATAAGCAGGATACAAGGTTTACACTGAGAACAAGCTAGGGTAAAGTACTACTAGTGAAACACTTGAAGCTTGGGCAGCTTAGGGGGTAGTGAGCCCACGTGGTACCTAAACACTACACAACACTAATGGGTACCCAAAACACTGGCAAGTACTACCCCAAGGTCTCCAGCTTGCTTACAAACAGCTTACAAACCCAGAGTAGGCACACTTAAAAAACACAGGGCTTAACTTAATGGTACAGGAACTTAAGGTAAGGGAAATAAGTAAGAGGAAAGGTAGAGGAGTGCAGAGCAGCTCAGAAAAGTCTTGATCCCCACGAACGCCAGTCAGAGAAGAGAGATCGTCTCCACTCTCCTTCCTCAGTTCACTCGCTGCCAGTAGACTACTCAACTAATCGTACAGCATTCCTATCCCAAGTTTACTCAGGTTTACTTTACAAATGATTAGAAAGTATTAGTAAACATAGTTGGTGCCTATTTTATTATTTAATAATCAACCCCAAGCTCAGTCTTTATATGCTCTTTGAGAAACAAGAATAGTCTTACGTCTGGCAGGGAAGATACAAACAAAAGCACCTCACCATGCATCCCCCTACTAAAAGGTAGTTTATTTTACTCAATTTTGACCTCTGGTTTCCACTCAGGAACCCAGGGTCGTAACAATCGCCCACAAAAAAAATCCCTCCTGCTCTTGATAGATCATTTCAAGATTTGCGTGGGAACATCAGACCATTTGGGAACGCATTAATATTGCTTGCAGGAGAATTCATGCAAACATTACCTGTAATTCCTCAATCGACACCAGCGGACGAAATAAATGCTTGCCTGAAAACTCTACTTTGTGGCGCCACGTAAAGATGTTAAAATTAACTAAAAATATGCGTGTCCAACTGCAAAACGACTCATCAGCTGAGATATTCTCACATCAATTTCTGGAAATTGAGAACGGAAACGTGCCGGTTGATCTGATATCAGGACGAATTTCATTGCCTTATATCTTCTACAATTTAGTGACGTCAAAAGAAGAATTGGTTGAAAAAGTATTTCCCAATATTCAAACCAATTATAAGAATCACGATTGGTTGAGTGAACGAGCTGTTCTTGCGGCCAAGAACAAAGACGTCTAAGAATTTAAATATATTATTCAATCTAACATACAAAGAAAGGCAGTCACATACAAGTCCGTCGATACTGTGGTGGAAGCAGATGAAGCGGTTAATTATCCAACAGAATTTTTTAATTCACTCGATCTGCCAGGGATACAACCACCGCAAAAACTGCAATTGAAAATCGGCGAGCCAATTATCATATTACGAAATATCAACCAGCAAAAGCTTAGCAACAGCATGCGGCTTGCAGTATAAAATTATTCAGCAACGTCGTAGAAGCAACAATCTTGACAGGACCTTTTAAAGGTGAAGATGTCCTCATTCCTCGCATTCCTATGGTTCCATCGGATTTGCCATTTTAATTTAAGAGATTGTAATTCCCAATTCGAGTGACATTTGCAATCACCATCAACAAAGCTAAGGGCCAATCTTTAGAACTGTGCGGTTTAGATCTAGACACGGATTGCTTCTCACATAAGAGAAGAGGGAGACGGCCAGCTCGGACCGGCCGGCCGAGCGGACAGCCCGCTGGGCATGTGATCCCATAGTCCCGGGTTCGATCCCGGGCGCCGGCAAGAAACGATGGGTAGAGTCTCTTTCACCCTATGCCCCTGTTACCTAGCAGTAAATAGGTACCTGAGAGTTAGTCAGCTGTCATGGGCTGCTTCCTGGTGTGTGCGTGTGGGGGGGGGGGGAAAGTAGTAGTAGAAACAGTTGATTGACAGTTGAGAGGCGGGCTGAAAGATCAGAGCTCAACCCCCGCAAGCAAAATTAGGTGAATACATAGACAATTATATGTTGCATGTTCTGGGGTCAGCAATCAGACATTCTCTATATCTTCACAGACAGTGGAACACGAAAAAAATATTGCATACCCACAAGCATTGTGAAATTAAACAAGTTAGAATCGTGCATTTTCATTGTGTTCCATTTAACCAGATTGAGCCACAGCCAGGAACAACGCAACTGGTATGTACAGGACACCTTAATCCACTCGACCATCACGAACGGACATAAGGAGGTGATAGCCGAAGCTATTTGAACCATTTGCGTTGCTCCTGGCAGTAAGGGTTCGAGTCACTTCTAGGTTGTGAGTTTTCAGTTGCATATAGTCCTGGTGACCATTCAGGATTGTTCGCATTTGTGTTCCTCACGTGTGCCCCAAAGAATGAGGTGATTTGATAAAATACTATGCCCAAGATTACCATCCGAGTGCTAGTGGGGTATAGTAAATCTATATATATATATATATATATATATATATATATATATATATATATATATATATATATATATATATATATATATATACATACATATGTATTAATATATATATATATATATATATATATATATATATATGACAATGTCAGACCACGGAGGAAAAAGAAACAGGAATTTCCTTAAGTACATTCGTATATTAAATACATCTTCAGAAGGAATACATCTTCATTCCTTCTGAAGATGTATTTAATATACGAAAGTACTTAAGGAAATTCCTGTTTCTTTTTCCTCCGTGGTCTGACATTGTCATATATATATATATATATATATATATATATATATATATATGTTATATGTATATATATATATATATATATATATATATATATATATATATATATATATATATATATATATATATATACATATATATACATATATATACATATATATATATATATATATATATATATATATATATATGTATATATATATATATATATATATGTATATATATATATATATATAAAACTGAAAACTCACACCCCAGAAGTGACTCGAACCCATACTCCCAGGAGCCACGCAACTGGTATGTACAAGACGCCTTAATCCACTTGACCATCACGACCGGACATAATGAGGTGATAGCCGAGGCTATTTGAACCACCCCACCGCCGGCACTCGGATAGTAATCTTGGGCATAGCATTTTACCAAATCACCTCCTGGGAGTATGGGTTCGAGTCACTTCTGGGGTGTGAGTTTTCAGTTGCATATTGTCCTGGGGACCATTCAGGCTTGTTCGCATTTGTGTTCCTCACGTGTGCCCCAAAGAATGAGGTGATTTGGTAAAATGCTATGCCCAAGATTACTATCCGAGTGCCGGCGGTGGGGTGGTTCAAATAGCCTCGGCTATCACCTCATTATGTCCGGTCGTGATGGTCAAGTGGATTAAGGCGTCTTGTACATACCAGTTGCGTGGCTCCTGGGAGTATGGGTTCGAGTCACTTCTGGGGTGTGAGTTTTCAGTTGCATATTGTCCTGGGGACCATTCAGGCTTGTTCGCATTTGTGTTCCTCACGTGTGCCCCAAAGAATGAGGTGATTTGGTAAAATGCTATGCCCAAGATTACTATCCGAGTGCCGGCGGTGGGGTGGTTCAAATAGCCTCGGCTATCACCTCATTATGTCTGGTCGTGATGGTCAAGTGGATTAAGGCGTCTTGTACATACCAGTTGCGTGACTCCTGGGAGTATGGGTTCGAGTCACTTCTGGGGGTGTGAGTTTTCAGTTGCATATTGTCCTGGGGACCATTCAGGCTTGTTCGCATTTGTGTTCCTCACGTGTGCCCCAAAGAATGAGGTGATTTGGTAAAATGCTATGCCCAAGATTACTATCCGAGTGCCGGCGGTGGGGTGGTTCAAATAGCCTCGGCTATCACCTCATTACGTCCGGTCGTGATGGTCAAGTGGATTAAGGCATCTTGTACATACCAGTTGCGTGGCTCCTGGGAGTATGGGTTCGAGTCACTTCTGGGGTGTGAGTTTTCAGTTGCATATTGTCCTGGGGACCATTCAGGCTTGTTCGCATTTGTGTTCCTCACGTGTGCCCCAAAGAATGAGGTGATTTGGTAAAATGCTATGCCCAAGATTACTATCCGAGTGCCGGCGGTGGGGTGGTTCAAATAGCCTCGGCTATCACCTCATTATGTCCGGTCGTGATGGTCAAGTGGATTAAGGCGTCTTGTACATACCAGTTGCGTGGCTCCTGGGAGTATGGGTTCGAGTCACTTCTGGGGTGTGAGTTTTCAGTTGCATATTGTCCTGGGGACCATTCAGGCTTGTTCGCATTTGTGTTCCTCACGTGTGCCCCAAAGAATGAGGTGATTTGGTAAAATGCTATGCCCAAGATTACTATCCGAGTGCCGGCGGTGGGGTGGTTCAAATAGCCTCGGCTATCACCTCATTATGTCCGGTCGTGATGGTCAAGTGGATTAAGGCGTCTTGTACATACCAGTTGCGTGGCTCCTGGGAGTATGGGTTCGAGTCACTTCTGGGGTGTGAGTTTTCAGTTGCATATTGTCCTGGGGACCATTCAGGCTTGTTCGCATTTGTGTTCCTCACGTGTGCCCCAAAGAATGAGGTGATTTGGTAAAACGCTATGCCCAAGATTACTATCCGAGTGCCGGCGGTGGGGTGGTTCAAATAGCCTCGGCTATCACCTCATTATGTCCGGTCGTGATGGTCAAGTGGATTAAGGCGTCTTGTACATACCAGTTGCGTGGCTCCTGGGAGTATGGGTTCGAGTCACTTCTGGGGTGTGAGTTTTCAGTTGCATATTGTCCTGGGGACCATTCAGGCTTGTTCGCATTTGTGTTCCTCACGTGTGCCCCAAAGAATGAGGTGATTTGGTAAAATGCTATGCCCAAGATTACTATCCGAGTGCCGGCGGTGGGGTGGTTCATATAGCCTCGGCTATCACCTCATTATGTCCGGTCGTGATGGTCAAGTGGATTAAGGCGTCTTGTACATACCAGTTGCGTGGCTCCTGGGAGTATGGGTTCGAGTCACTTCTGGGGTGTGAGTTTTCAGTTGCATATTGTCCTGGGGACCATTCAGGCTTGTTCGCATTTGTGTTCCTCACGTCTGCCCCAAAGAATGAGGTGATTTGGTAAAATGCTATGCCCAAGATTACTATCCGAGTGCCGGTTGTGGGGTGGCTCAAATAGCCTCGGCTATCACCTCATTATTTCCGGTCGTGATGGTCAAGTGGATTAAGGCGTCTTGTACATACCAGTTGCGTGGCTCCTGGGAGTATGGGTTCGAGTCACTTCTGGGGTGTGAGTTTTCAGTTGCATATTGTCCTGGGGACCATTCAGGCTTGTTCGCATTTGTGTTCCTCACGTGTGCCCCAAAGAATGAGGTGATTTGGTAAAATGCTATGCCCAAGATTACTATCCGAGTGCCGGCGGTGGGGTGGTTCAAATAGCCTCGGCTATCACCTCATTATGTCCGGTCGTGATGGTCAAGTGGATTAAGGCGTCTTGTACATACCAGTTGCGTGGCTCCTGGGAGTATGGGTTCGAGTCACTTCTGGGGTGTGAGTTTTCAGTTGCATATTGTCCTGGGGACCATTCAGGCTTGTTCGCATATATATATATATATATATATATATATATATATATATATATATATATATGTCGTACCTAGTAGCCAGAACGCACTTCTCAGCCTACTATGCAAGGCCCAATTTGCCTAATAAGCCAATTTTTCATGAATTAATTGTTTTTCGACTACCTAACCTACCTACCTAACCTAACCTAACCTACCTTTTTCGGCTACCTAACCTAACCTAACCTATAAAGATAGGTTAGGTTAGGTAGGGTTGGTTAGGTTCAGTCATATATCTACGTTAATTTTAACTCCAATAAAATAAAATTGACCTCATACATAATGAAATGGGTAGCTTTATCATTTCATAAGAAAAAAATTAAAGAAAATATATTAATTCAGGAAAACTTGGCTTAAGGCAAAACGGGCCTTGCATAGTAGGGTGAGAAGTGCGTTCTGGCTATTAGGTACGACATATATATATATATATATATATATATATATATATATATATATATATATATATATATATATATATATATATATTATATATATATATTGGTATATTTCGGTAGCTGTCTTTCTTGCAAACATATGTTGTTGAATATGACCGAAAAGGTAAGATTAGTAATGCTAACACGAATTTTCTCAATATTTCTTATGTTTTTCTTCACTGTCGGTGGTAATAAAAATATAAATTCTCCAACATTCATTTTTTAAGGGTCTGATACCTGAATGCGTTTCATAATGCTTATTACATTTTCAAAGACGTAATTTACACACAGATTCATCTAACTTATATAAAACTTATATATAACTTATATATATTATATAATTTTGGGTGAGGTGATATGGTACAAAATTTTGGGTGAGGTGAACAAACGTAAGACAAACACAAGACAGAACATGAAACAATGGGTATAAATTGGATATGAGAACTGCAGAAGGCCTATTGGTGCATACTTCCTCTTGTTGCTTCCATATTGGTTCGGGGTCTTGAAGTGGGTTGAATATAGTTGTGCATTAATTAGCTGTTGATTGCTGGTGTTGACTTTTTGATGTGTAGTGCCTCGCTGATGTTGACCCTCCTGCTATCACTGTACCTATCGATGATTTCTGTGTTGTTTGTTAAGATTTCTATGGTGATGGTCTGTTGTGAGAAGAGATTATATGTTCCTTGATGGAGCCATGTTGCTTATGCATTGTTAATCGCCTGGAAAGAGACGTTGTTGTCTTGCCTGTATACTGAGTTCTTTGGGGCTTACAGTCCCCATGTGGTCATTTAAAGGCTTAGACAACGTTGGTCTTCTTAAAGGCGTTCTGCTTGGTATCTGGAGAGTTTTTCATGAGTAGATTGGCCGTTTTTTGGTTTGATAATAAATTGTCAATTGTATTTTCTGATTTTTATCTGTAGGGATAACGTTCCTATCAGTCAGTCAGGCGCAGTCACAGTGACAGGTTGTGTTAGCTGGAGCTCCAATTGCAGTAATATTATTATAGCAATAATGGAAGGATTAGTGAAGGAAATGATGAATTTAGGTGGAACTCTGAGAGCAGAGATGGATTCCCTATGGAAGGAGGTACGACAGCTGAAACATCGAGAAGAAACGAAGGAGGAGACCAATATTTAAAACACCTAGTAGAAGACCTTGACAAGGCCGCCCACAGACGCCCTAAGGACTTCAAATTATTTGCCGTGTTGGAAGACAAGTGCTGTGGTGAGCCTGCAGTTCACTCGAAGGAAAATCAACGAAGAGCAACGTATCGCAGGCTCCTCAAAGTGCTCAGAAAGTTAAGGAGGTACCTAAGCGAAGCTTTGGTTATATGAGATTCCCAGGTGAGGTATTTCGATAAGACTTTTTGTGCCAGAGATAAGGGGAACAGGTTAAGGTTTTGCTATCCATGAGCTGGAATTGGAGATATTGTTGACAACATGAAAGATATTATGACGGGAAATGGGAACAAACCCATTATTTGTATTAGTGCAGGGGGTAATGATGTTGGACGAGTTAGGAATGAGGAACTGATGCAGAAAATTAACAAAGGCATATAAATAGTTAGGAGCAAGGGAGGAATCCCGATCATATGTGGCATTCTTCCAAGAAAGAGCGTTGGGAATGAATGGTTGTCGAGGGCACTTGGTGTCAATTGTCGGCTTGAAAGATATTGCAAATCAAATACAATATCTTTCATAGACAATTGGGAACACTTCTATGGAAGAAATGAAATGTATTCTCGTCGTGATGTGCCTCTATCGAGGGCTGGGGTTGTTGCTGTTGCGCACTCGTTGGAACCAGTGGTTACAGGCATTTGTTTGGGTTTAAACTGTTAGTAGATAGTGGTATGGGAATTGATAGGGAGGAAGGAGGTAATAAAAGTATGTGTTGTTGGAGAAACAAATTGGCAAAATGATCAGGGGAAAGAGAAGGTTCTCAAAATAACAATTCACCTAGGGAATATTACACTAACAGTACAAGTCTAAGAAACAAAATAAACGAGTTAAATGCTCTTGTCTGCACAGAAAAAATAGATATTATTGCACTTACCGAAACGTGGATGAATGTAAAAAATAGAGAACTATTAGCTGAATATCAAATAAATGGATTTAAAGCTCTGAATATACCTCAGAACTAACTCTGAACAATATATAGTGAACAATATATTGTTCACTCTTATCCAGAGTATTATGTTAGTAGTGATCGTGTCCACCCTGTTTCTTCTTCTTTCCGAGTGACATGAGACGCTTCATATAAAACAAATATTTATAGTTATCACGAATAATGAAAGCATAAGCAACGAGAAACGAAATTAATTATACGTTTTCGTACAATTTCGAACTGCATTTTGGGAAATGAATATTGATAACCATGTTAGAAGACTAAGCAGGCTGCGTCTCTTAACTGCTTTTTTAACCAAGTTTCTCATGATTAACAGTATATAGCTGACTGCCCGTTTCCTTGCATGTGTGAGTGATTAAATAAATTCCAATTTCCTACCAGACCGACTGCCTCAATAACTGTCTTTCTTCTTGCAGGATCAGCGTTCTATTACCGATGGCCCAACCCAGCGTTGCTTCAGCGTCGAACCAACGTCACTGTTAATACAACGTTGAATCACCATTGTCGACGCTGATTGGACGTGGAAATAACGTTAGGCATGGATATTGTACCCAATGGGAAGTTTTTTATTTTTTTTTATTTTTACATGCAAGCATGAAAGTTATTTACAATAAAACAAGTAAAACATAACAAAACAAAGCAAGAAACCGCCGGCCAGAAGGACCAACAGTACAACAATTACCAAAACAAAAGAAGGTTACATTAAACGGATGAGAAAATCACAACTAGATACAAAACAAAAAACATTTGCAAACAAGCAAGTAATGCAAGAAAAACAAGAAAACAGAGGAACAAGTTAAAACATTTTAAAACATTATAGCAGTATAAATCAAAACAGGCAGAAGCACCGGCCTGAAGGACCGACAACAAAGCATATCAGTATGAACAACATGAAATATGACAAAAACACATCATACAACAAGCCATGAAGAAAGAAAGGAAAATAAAAAAACAAACACAACTCTTAAAGCATGAATAAAACACACAGGGCTAAGTAACAACACAAAATACATGAATAATAACATACACACCAAACCACCTGCCTCGCCACAAACAAAGGGAGAGGCACGGGCACAAACTACAAGAGGGTAAACAAACAGCCAGAAGGGCACACAGTACAAGAGTAAGCACAGAAATAGGAAATCAGCAGACATACTTGCCCGGAAACATGACCCGAGAGAACGTACATTGAACTCCTCCCAGAGCAACCACTGCCAAGGCCCTGGACCATCCACTGAGGACGCCATGTCATCCGGAACCTTGGCAACAAACACCCACAAACATGGAACCCAGATGGTATCACTCCTGAGGCGAGTGATCGGCACACGCCCCCACACAGTGGGAATCGTCTCATCACGAAAGTCCCGCTGCTCCTCGTATATCGGCAACGCAGCAATCCCCCAACCAGTGACCCGACGGCATCACAGACGTGTTGTAATCCACAAGTTAGTAGGGATTATTAGCTAGAGGATCATTACTACAGCACTTAACGGATGATGTTTGGAAGTACATGTTAAGTAGACAGACTATGGATTACATATCTAAGAAAGGCCAAAGGATTAAGACCGCAGCTGCTTAGCCAAACTAATAATTCCTGGAAAGAGGACTCAGGTTTCTAGGAACAAGGTTACCGCTTCTACGGATAAGGTTAATCGGATTATACCTTCATTGAGAGGCGGGGTGAAATGGGTGAGGCCATGGCTGGCTGAAGACAGTCTGGTTGTGGGAGTGGAACTGGCAAGTTCTCGGGGTCTCCATCAGTGGCAGCAGCAAAGTGTAGCAGACAGCTATGCGAGAGCCTGATGTGATCTTAGTGACCAAGTTAAGTCTGCAATATGTGAGTATTGAATGTAAGACTAACCGGGTGAGGAGCGTTGTAGTAATTATTCAGTATTAAGGACTTAGGCGGAAGTTACGAGTGCAAGTGGTGACCGCGGAGGTCAAGTGGTTTATGGATATTGAAAGTGTATTTACCTAATAGAGTATGTTAATATGTTATTAATTGTCAGAGTCTATTCTTTGTAATTAAATGACAAAACCCGACGGCCTTTAAATACCTTCCATCTGTCCCCTCATAGTGTTCCTGGTTTGATTGGAGAGGGAATGTTAGGGAATTGGAAGACGTTGGGTTGTGTTGAGAACGCTGGTTACTAGACGGAGGAAAGAAAGGTCAGGTGAGACCAGATCAGAGGATTTAATTAATTAGAGGGACTAAGACATTGTGGGACACATGTGGGTTTATTTATTTCCAGATTACCGCAACGAGAGACGGCTAAGATGCAAGTCTGGATCACTGAATCATCGGGATCCAAAATAAGTGCAGTGTTCGTAGTGCAGATTATACAAAGTAGGGAGGGAAACTTGCGTGGGTGAATGTGGGCCAGTGTGGGCCATGGGTGGGCCAAGCGAGCCGCACCTTGGAGTTTGTTTTATATCGTCGGTATGGTGGTAATAGAGAGAAACCGTTGCTAAGGACAAATCAAGCGTGAAAACTACGTAATTTGAAGTTAATTAAATTTCATGTAAAGTGTAAATCGAATATTTTAAGGATAATGAAATATTACCTAAAGTAGTTCCGCCGGACTTAGACTAAGCCACCCGTGCAGGCCAGGAGTTGGACTTGGATGTCAGAGGCTATTTGAGACGCATGCCGTATAGGAGCATTTTATAGGTCATGGGAGCTCGTCCCCCATTACCACCCCCTGGCTATGACAACCCCTTGGAACCTGCTTTTACCGACAGGAGAAGGGGCGAGGGCGGGCCTCTGGCGCCTTAAAACCAGCTGCTCCGGGTAGATGGGACTCGATAGCCTGGGAAGGCAGCCCATCTAGGGGAAGGAAAACCCTGATTTTAAACCTCCGCTGCCTTGCGGCCATACCCTTTTTTTTGGGAAGGCTTCAGGAGTCAACCTCGAGGAAAAATCCGGAGTTGGAGCCCCTAAGGCAATTCGTTGTTGACGTCGACCTCGTTCTGGCAGCTCCTGCGACGTTGCTGGAACCATGCGTATTGGCATTTGCCTTTTTATTGGATAATTTCAGCAACGTGGAGGGGGGGGGGGGGGACCTGCTGCATGGGTAACAGCTTCTCCTCCATATCTACCTACCCAGGCTTTGCGCCCTGGAGAGGACACTCCAGCTTCGCCTCACAGCGTCGAACCAACACGGGAAGCGACAGTCTACCGGTTTTAAGTCTTCTGCTCGATTGGCGAAGAGTGTGACGCCAGGGGTTGCTTCCGACGGTGGGAGGGGTCATCGCGCCCCACTGGGCAGCTACCGCCCGCCTCAAGCTGGGCAAACCCCAGCCAATAAGGTGCTGCCTCGCCACTGTCCGTTAACCTCACTGGGTGCGTGGGGTTTAGGGTGAAAACCGACAAGCGGCCCGACAACTTTGCACCAAGCAATACTAAGCCAAAGAAGAAAATATCAACTGCCCTAAAGCTGGGCACATGGAACGTCAGGACACTAACACCAGGTTTCTCTGACGACCTGCAAGAAATCAATGATGCCCGAAAAACAGCAATCATCGATAGGGAGCTGAGCAAGCTGCAGATGGATATTGTTGCTCTCCAAGAGACCAGGCTCCCAGAATCAGGATCTGTGAGAGAGAGGACCTTCTCTTTCTTCTGGCAAGGAAAACCTCCAGATGAGACCAAAGAACATGGTGTGGGATTTGCCGTCAGGAATGCACTGTTGGGACACATTATGCCACCGATGGGGGAAACCGAACGAATTCTGTCTCTGCAACTGTACTCCCAAACAGGACCAGTCAATGTAATTAGTGCATATGCACCAACCCTGACTTCTCCAGCAGAGGCAAAGGAAAAATTCTACGATGACCTCAACAGAGTCATAGCGAGAATCCCTGTAAAGGAGCCACTGTTCATCCTCGGCGACTTCAACGCCAGAGTGGGTGCCGAGCACAACATTTGGCCCACTTGCCTGGGTCAATTCGGCATAGGAAGGATGAATGAGAACGGGCAACGTCTGCTAGAACTCTGCTGCCTTCATGGTCTTTGTGTCACCAACACGTTCTTCGGCACAAAGCCTCAACACCGAGTATCTTGGAGAAACCCCAGATCCAAGCACTGGCACCAGCTTGACCTGATTCTTACCAGGCGTGCAAGTCTACCCAGCGTCAAGATTACGCGTAGCTACCAGAGTGCTGTCTGTGACACCGACCACTCCCTGGTATGTAGCAGGGTCAAGATGCAACCAAAGAAGATTCATCACTCGAAAAAGGCGGGCAGACCTCGCATCGACACCACCAAGACCCGCAACCAGGAAAAGGTGGAAGATTTTGCACACGTGCTCGAGGAAGCTCTCCCTGGCCCAGCTGGGGTCACTGCCTGTAAAAGATGGGAGCACTTCAGAGACGCTGTGTTCAACGCTGCCATTTCCACCTTTGGCAAGAAGACCAGCAGGTCGGCAGACTGGTTCGAGGCTCACTCGGAAGAGATGACACCAGTAATCGAAGAGAAGAGAAACGCCTTGGCAGCCTACAAAGCCTGCCCAAGTCAGCGCAACTTACAGATCCTTCGGGCCGTCCGCTACAAAGTGCAGCAGAGCGCCAGGCGATGTGCCAACAACTATTGGCTCCAGCTCTGCTCCCAGATACAGACTGCAGCGGATACAGGCAATGTAAGGGGAATGTATGACGGCATCAAGCAGGCCCTCGGCCCAATCCAGAGGAAGACCTCTCCTCTGAAATCTGCCACTGGCGAGGTGATTCAGGACCAGACACTGCAGCTGAAGCGCTGGGTCGAGCACTACTCTGAGCTATACGCCAGGGACAATGTGGTTACCGAAGATGCCCTGAGCGCCATTGAGTGTCTGCCTGTGTTAATGGAGCTCGACAGCGAACCGACCCTGGAAGAACTCAGCGATGCCCTAGACTCCCTTGCTTCTGGTAAAGCTCCTGGCAAAGATGGCATTCCTGCTGAGACCTTGAAGTGCTGCAGAGGTAGCCTGCTCATGGAGCTGCATGAAATTCTCTGCCTCTGCTGGGAAGAAGGAGAGGTGCCACAGGACATGAGGGATGCCAACATCGTCACACTGTATAAGAATAAAGGTGACAGGGGCGACTGCAACAACTACCGTGGAATCTCCCTCCTCAGTATTGTCGGAAAGCTGTTTGCTCGAGTCGCATTGAAGAGGTTCCAAGTACTTGCAGAGAGAGTCTATCCAGAATCACATTGCGGATTCAGAGCTGGCAGGTCCACCATCGACATGGTCTTTTCCCTCAGACAACTGCAGGAGAAATGCAGGGAACAGAAGCAGCCACTCTTTGTAGCCTTCATAGATCTGACGAAGGCCTTCGACCTCGTCAGCAGGGATGGCCTGTTCAAGATCCTCCCCAAGATCGGATGCCCACCTAGGCTCCTCAGCATCATCAGATCTTTCCACGAGAACATGAGTGGCACCGTGGTCTTTGATGGCCTAACAATAGACGCCTTTGACATCCGAAGTGGAGTAAAGCAGGGCTGCGTACTGGCTCCAACCCTATTCGGGATTTTCTTCGCAGTTATGCTGCGGCACGCCTTCGGATCTGTCACGGAAGGCATTTACCTCCGGACCACGTCGGATGGAAAGCTCTTTAACCTCGCCAGGCTGAGAGCCAAGACAAAGGTTCGGCTGAGGTGTCTGCACGACTTCCTCTTTGCCGACGACGCAGCAGTCACTGCCCACTCAGCTGAAGACCTCCAACGGCTCATAACCCGCTTCAGCGAGGCCTCTCAGGCTTTCGGACTCACCATCAGTCTGAAGAAAACACAAGTCATGGGACAAGGAGTGGACTCCCCACCTGACATCGGCATCTCTGATTCCAAACTGGAAGTCGTTCACGACTTCGTGTACCTGGGCTCCACAATCTCTGACTCCCTCTCTCTTGATACGGAGCTAAACAAACGCATCGGTAAGGCATCTACTACCATATCCAAACTGACAAAGAGAGTGTGGGCCAACAATAGGCTTACTGAGTATACTAAGATTCAGGTTTACCGATCCTGTGTCCTGAGCACTCTCCTTTATGG